>NC_031495.1:48738795-48898446 GCF_000237925.1 Schistosoma mansoni | reverse complement strand
CTCTCTCTCACTCTCGCGCGCTCGCTCTCTCTCTCTCTCTCTCTCTCTCGCGCGCGCACACGCTCTCACGCACACACAAACACACACACACACATATATATATATATATATACACACATATATATATATATACATATATATATATATGTATATGTATGTGTGTGTGCACACACATATACACACACACACACACACACGCACACTCACACTCTCGCTCACTCACACACACACACACACATACACCCGCCCCTCCACATCTATATACAGATATATATAGACATCGCGCTCTCGAGAGTGTGAAAACATTTGTATATATATACCTATATTTTCATATATATATATATATACATATATATATATATATATATATATATATATATATATATATATATATATATATAATATAAACGGAATTTGCAATCCCATTCTATGACTCAAAAGATCGCTAGTTGGAATGATATTTCTGTATATAGACGATGTGGCGAAGGAAAGTTCCTATTCGATTGTGTTGTGGAGTAATTAGCAGTTATCCAACACAATTAGTAGGATGTTGTTAAATGGATGTTACATCATTAACTAAGTGGTAAAAATATCGACAAAAATAGTTGCGTAATTTTTTGGATGTTGACTTAGAAGCTGGAAATAGGTTTAGTCGTAATACAATATGATAATATATATAGCATAAATGACCCCAAGAAGAAACAAGTAGATGTTGATAGCAATTTATGAAGTATAAGTATTTGGAAGTGAGGTTAAAACCTTCGTAGTTACAGAAATCAGACATGTCACCTTTGAACACAAATCAGGGTTGAATCGTTAGAATAATAAATTTTTTGGTCCATACTTCATTTGAACCGATTCGCTTAACCTTTTAGATCATTTTTATCGACAATAGTAAATTAGACACACTACCAATCACAATAGTGTCGAGAATGCAAATTTCACCTTTTCATATCACTATTGATTCATTTTGGTCAGTGGTTCGGTTTTCAATCGAAACTATGATTGTTCCAATTTAAAAGACCTCTAAAGACATTTCTAAGATAGATCTGAAAAAGATAAGTGTAGGCAGAAATCATAGGCGTTATCTGAGCACAATTCTAGAACTGAACTACATTCATTCTCGAAAAGTAATAATACACTGCAGAGTTGTTTCTTAAGAACGTTTCTCTGCATATTTCCCGCTTATCTACTGATTTAAATGTGTTGTTCTTCTGAATGAATCTTTAATAAGGTGTTATGAATTTAAGATCATTTTTATCTTAAAATCTGTTATCGCAGAATGAAGTTGCTATCATTTGTACTGAACTTCATATTTATGTAGGTATGTGTCATCCGGGGTTCATAGTTTTCATTTTTCGGTATTATTTGTTTTGACAAGCGCTTTTGTGTTCAAAAATGGTTTTCATCACATTGAAGGCTAAGTTCCGAGAATCGCGGTTGAAGAGTAAGCGAATAATGATGCAAAATGACTGTAAACTTCACAAACTAGCATAAAAGTGATATATCTATGTGAAATTCCACTGCCCTGTATCATCACACATACTTCGTAAAAGTATAGCAACCTGAATTCGGTATAAGAATTTTACTAAAACTTTACTAAAATTTTCCTATTGATAATATGTATCAACGATTTGCTGGAGTCGCCGGCGTGAAAGATTTGTCTTCCAGCTACGTTATTCCGGATGCGTTCAACTTCCAACAAGAGGAATGATCATCCTGTATTTAAGTAAACGAAATCATTGAAAAGAAAATTTTCTCCACTGAATTGTCTTTGATTCTTTTTCAGTTTAGTCTGTCTGACTATCGTTATTTATTTCCTGAAGCGCTTTTTGTGTATTCTATACTATTCAAGGGTATTGGAAAGGGTCATAATTATATAACCGGATGAAAACTGTTGATTCCAATCGTAACACCTAGCCCTTAAATCATTACAATCTGTTAAGTTTGTTCTTCTGAGTGTAGTTATTTCTTATCGTCAACTACTTACTAATGAGTTTCGTTGGTTGTTTTTTGCGACTTCTTGATGTTTAGTTTGTTATCTTTTCTATTTTTCAAATTTTAGCTTTTGGTTATCCCAGAGTTTGGTCATCTGTGCCACATTTGCCAACTGGGCGACGTCTTTTATTAAATATTCCACCTACACAAGAAGAAGATATTTTAACAAATGACAATTTACTGCAGAACGCCTCAAATAATAAATTTCTATTTTCTGGAAAATTTTCAACTAACCATTCTACTAACAACTGTGGTCCTAATAAAAACATGAGTTGCTCAGAGAATTCCTTACTTACGGATCCTGGGCAAATTTTCCAAGTGAGTCGGCCCTCCGACTTATTGTTATTACTCTGTAGTTATAAGCTGAATGTTTGTTCATACATTTTTGTTTTTTCTTTGTTATTCATCCCCCAAATGCCCTGGTACGGCCGAGAGTGGGGAGAGTCTACTCTCCCTCTCGAAATGCTCGCACATGGCCAGCGAATATATAGCCTCTGCCAGGGAAGTCCTACTCACTGCCTTCTCGTGGCGGGGGTGTTGTTTACGAAAGTGAGAGGACGAAAAGCGAATGTCCGGCGCTTTAACCGGGTTGGTGGACACGGAGGGTCCACCTAGGGGAGTTGGAAAACCCTGATTCCAAACCAATGGTGCACATGGGCTCCAGTATCCTGATGGAACGAATGGCGGACGAACCTGTCATTGGTCAACGGCTACCATGGGACTGCATCTCCTCACGATGCTCCATTGCCTTGTGGATCAGACCTTTTGGTCAAAGGCTCGGGGTGTGGCCCCCTAAGAAAACCACCTGCTTCGGTTTGGGCACCCGGGCAGTATCACAGCCCACACACACAAATAGTGTGGCGCATATGTACCTGGTGCCCTTTTGTACCAATATATATGTGTTTAAATAAATAATAAACTTTGTTATTCATATATCATCTAAGTTTTTTACTGCTTACAGATGTTAGTCTGCAATCATCGTTGTTCGAATCTCTCATATAAACTAACGCTATTCCTAGTAGTTTTAACAAAAAATATGGATCAGTCTAATTCATATTTTCGTACATTTGAACAATACATCGGAAATAATAATGTAGATGAAAGTAACTAAATAAAAATCTCTTGATTTCGTCAATTTTGAGTAAAGCATGCTAGATAAAACGTAAATGTATTTGTCTTAAGGGAGTTAATTTACTTTATTTGACCACTGATTTCTGTTATTTAGGCGGTCTAGTAAAAAGTCGTAATTAATTGAGATTCGCTTCAACAAACTTAATCTTTGCATCTGTAAAATGTGTGTCTAACCCACTCATCACTATAGTCGTCAGTGTAAACGTTACTCAAGGAAGTTATGAATGACATGTCAGTCCCACTATTTTTCCTTATCCTAAATTGCGATTTTTTATTCTTACTTAGCTGTTGTCAACACTGGACTCAAAAGAAACCTTTTTAAAACTTTTGTGATAGATAGTAATATAATATAAAAATTCATTAAATTCATTTTTCTATGGTATTTTTTACCTCAACGTGGTGGTCGAGCTTGTCTATCGTAATAAATCGACCGAATTTATATATTTTTTAGAGTCTGGGATATAAGCGTAATCCCATCTGACTGGTTTCGATCTCTGGTCGTGCCAGTCCACAATAAGGGATAAAGCTCTCCTTGTGATAACCACAGAGGAATCACTTTAACTAAAATAGTTTCTAAAGTATTAGCCTCAATAGTCATCCAACGTTCAACTAGGACTTATGAAGTGCAAATTCGAGAAAACCAGGTTGGTCTAAGACGTAGGTGGGGATATTTAGACCAGATATTCCCCTTTCTGTTAATTTCTGAAGCGCAGTCATACCTACCGACCCTCATCCTTAGTTGTACCTCTCGACTCCGTAGATCGACAGGTTTTATGTCAAAGTTTATCATTAAAATTCGTACCAAAGAAGTACATAAACGTTGTTAAGGGCTTATATTCGAACACTACTGGTCCGGTCAGAACATATGACAAACTGCCTTCGAAATTGATTACTTCAAGTGGTGTTCATCGAGGTTGTCTACTTTCCCCACTTTTATTGAAATTTGTCACAGAAATTCTTTTTGGAGAAAAAAATTTTATGATTGGATTTTTCAGAAACCAATCTTCTATCAGAAGATTCTCTTGTTGACTTGGAATAGGCAGTTGATATAGTTCTGTTTAATGAATAGGTTAAAAAAATGCTGTCTTCTGACTGTCTTGTGTAACAACTCTATCATATTCGGGATGCATTTCCCTCTGATGTGTGGGCGAGAATGATAATGATTAGTTGTCTGCTCAGTCTAACAGGTGTCAGATGAGTTATATATTCCCCTATCCTTATTATTTATTTATTGATTATTCATTGTTATTGGATTGTGTCGGGTTTTGTTGTGGAAAAATATTTACTTTCTAGTCAGGCTAATCACGTGTTCATGATCTGAGTTGTGTTGAAGTCCTGTAGAATAGACATTGGGAGGGAATATAGTTTAGATATTTGTCTAAGGTAAATTAACGTCCCATTCGTGTAGAAAGGAAAACGGACCGTTATAACGCCCTTTTAAATCCAAAGTGTTACTTCAGGTATGTTCTGGGTCTACGCCTGATCCAATGCTATTGAGTGAAGTTGTTGAGCGCGTCCATCACTTCACTTATCTTAGAAGTCTTATCACTCAGGGGTTTAGCGTCTGACAAAATCTCGGCACGAATCCAGAAAGCTTGGTTGACTTTCGTCACTTATGATGTAAGTGAGATACCATTTTCTATTACCATTATTACTGTCATTACCTCTACTACTGTGGGACTTTCCCTTAGTCTCGTGCGAATGGATTATGTCGACTCAAAGCGATATACACAGTGCTAGGTTCTACTTTGCGTATAATTAACTGAATCATTTATTAATTGATAACTTAGAATATTAAGATTTATCTATTCGCCTTCGATTTGGCGCTTTTTCCTTAACCACTCATCTTTACTTTCATAAGATGTCCTATATATATATATATATATATATATATATATATATATATATATATATATATATATATATATATATATATATATATATATATATATTTGTTTATCTGGCTTTTAGGGTTGGATTAAAAGGCATGCTGTATCTACCAGTAATCAGTCCAGTATATACAGACTACTACTCACTTCATCCCTTCATAGTCTAAAAGCGTTTGAACACCGACAACGTATAGTCAGTTCATCAAAATCTTTGGAACAAAATATATCACATACTCAAAAACCTGCTTTCTTACCTATGAAACATTTGAACAATTCATCTCCAAAATCGATTTCACCTTCACGAAAGGAGTCATTAGAACACTTTTCAGCGAGGAAAATTAGCAGTTTTATTCTAAATGTTACAACTGAATCATCACCATCCAACTTTCCTCCACCTCATCGTCCTGCAATATTGAGAAAATATGATTTACAGGTACTTCATTTTATACATAAATTCTATGTATGATTATTCCTCTTAATTGTCTTGCATAAATAAAAACGTTCTGTTACAGTAACTCATGATCACTGATATATTTCAGTGAATTATTATTGATATATTAAGAGTAGGAGATTCGATTAAAATATTGTTATATAGAAGCTTCTAAACGGTAGTCACTTTGGATCAACATCAGTATTAAATCGGTAAATATAATAATGTGTTAACTGCAAATTGACTCTCTAGGTGTACAAAATGTTAAACTTCCTAACTGCTTGAATAACTTTTGCTTTAGTTATGAGTATACTCTTCTAGTAGTCCTAATAATAGATTTGTTCCATTAATATTTATTCTTATTAAAATTGTTATGCCTTATCGTCATCTCAGAGGAGAGTGTTTTTGGCCTGTAAAATAAAACAAGGTTGCATGATTAGCTGATAATTTCCTTTTTCAGATTTAATTAAAAGGGATAATCCATATTGTGGTTTTAGTTTAGTGATATTTCTGTATTCGTAGGGTCCGTTTATACGACCATCTGGTTGCTAGTCATCATAAGGTAGTCATAAAAGAATCAAACGAGATATTAAGTCTTACGTGTTTATCGCTTCTAAATACTGATTCGCGTGTATTTAAAGTAATTAATCCTTTTATATTATCATGCATAGTTGTAGGTTAACGTTTTACGGTTATCATATACTGAATAAAATGGAAAGGTACAAAATGATTAAAACAAGTATTCCATACCAATAATTTCTTAATGAATGCTTATAGTTTTAGACTGAATTCATGTACAGCGGATATTTTTGAGGCCTAGAGTGTATCCATTCGTATAATTGTAATTCAAATCTAGGGAGAGTTAACAGTGTCTTTTCGTTTGTTTAGATACCTGTTTGTCTTTTATGAATTATAATGATTTTCTAAAAATGCACTAATAGCAAATATGTTCTTCCGCGAATTTGTTGATTTGTTTTGTTCAAAGTGGACGCTTTTCTACTATTGAATCTTGTATCGAAATTGCTTCATTCATCCTTGAAATTGTTTACTCATCAATCACTTTCCACATCATCTCAAATTATTTAGGATAATATCAAAGAATCTGATGTATGTTGTCTTTAAAAGTGTTCCCTTTCATTAACCACTTGAATGTTTTATCTAACTACTTTCGGTTTTTTAATGAGTTTGCTTAAAATGTGATTTTATGAACATTTTGAGTGTTTTGTTAATTATGAAGCTTGTTATGTTAATCCGTTTGTTTAGTCTGTGCTTTGTGATGTCTTCTGTGATTGATCACTGGGTTCTTGTTTGTGTATGGTTTTTGTTAACTTCTAGAAACGTTATCATTATATAGTTATAAAGAAAAGAGTTTCATCTTAACGCCATTTGGTATTGTCTAATAGAAAGTCAATAACAAGAATTATAAAGTAATTATTATGTAATTCGGTAAACATGAAATAAGCTCATTTTAGCTGTCGAGGGCATAGTTCGAAAGCCGTATCACGTACTTTGGGTTAGCTCACACACTTAGAGTATAGCTCAGTGAGTCAGTTTATTTAATCAACTTAAATTTTATCGGATTATAAACACCACCCACTTTATCGATCACGCTTCTTCAGTTCATCAACTGATCCATATGCCTTCAGAAGTACTTTTTCTATCTGTGATCTAGAAATTTCGCCATTGTCGCTCAACGAGTGATTCCCATAGCTCAGACTTCGTTGTAGTTCATTTCAAATTCTATGATGTTTTTTTCTGTTAAGGTTTAAATCAGATCATCCTTAACAATAAATTACGTAAAATACCAAGTATAAATGTTAGAACTTCAAATAATAAAACATACTGTCTACATAAATTACACAAAACTCGCATTATGATCCAGGAACATTTCTTTTCTCATTTGTATACGTATGTCATGTAAATTACAAGAGTACTAAACACATCGTGAAAAAGATAAATGGTATCTCATTTTTGGATTTTACCTATATTCATTTACAGAGAGTAAAACTAAGCAAAAAGGTCACTCATTTTAATGTTTTTCTTCAAATCATATGCATTTGTTTCTTCAATAACGTTACATAGCTATGTGTCCTTGGAATTAAAATTAGTACTCATTCAAGTACAGTTTCTTGTTTTTTTTCCCAACTTTATGTTTTAATTGTTTTAGATTTCATCTGATTTCATTGTCATTCTTGTCACCAACAGTGATATACATGATATTAATATTAGTTCCGTTTGTTATATAGATTTTTCTTGCTAATTTATCTTGTTTTACGTGTTTTGCATTTCAACTTTTTTCCATATTTTTCTACAATTGATATGTAAGTGAACACTTAATGAAAACACAATAAGCGAATTCTAAATTGTGATAGCAAAATGAAAATAATTATAAAACTGTGACGATGAAGACTTTATCGATATTTATCGGTTTGATAACATCACTGTGCATCAGTCTTTAACGTAGAAGTGATTCATGCCGTTTTGTGACTTTTTCTGAATTTTCATTTGAATACAAATGTTAAATCTTCTTGGTCGATTTCATTGGATAAAGGAAATTCTTTATACGGTTTTTTTTCCTCATACAGTCAGTGAATATCACACCTTTTTAAAGAAAACTATATTTCAGATTGTATAATTTTATCACCCCAAGTATGCAAACATAATGCGTGCATTGAAATCTACAACCAAGTTTTATGCTATTTACACTAATTTATAAGGTTAACTTACTTTATTGTTCTAGGCCTAACTTATTACATATATCTATGAGCAAGATACTTGTATAGCTATACTCTCAACTGTTCATTTATTTATATTAATTGTTACTGCAATTAGTATCATTGTTATTATAAGTGGATGAACTTTGTTTTCTGCGTATTCAGATTTTTAATACAATAAACTATTGTGAAGTGTTTAAATTGGTAAGTAAAATAGTTGAATTGTGCTTATCAGTAGAAAATTTCAATGACCAAATCGATTTATATTCTTTTACATATTTGGTTGTTTTGTCCGCTAATAATCTATTATAAATATTTATTGATAGTAAACCTTTACAATGCATTATTACTCTCATTTACAGCACTTATTGATTAGAAAATTTGCAACTCTTTGTTTATCTTAACTGTTGCATAATATTTATGTTTCACGACCATATTATGACCATAAATATCTGTTTGCACGGCTTTCTAGATATATATTTTTTCTAATATTAACATATAAAACCCATAATTTTGATAAATTATATGTTCAGTATAAAAGTCCTTTGTCTATAAAGTTACGTATGGTTAGTGGTAACGCTTATAGGTGACTTGATTTAAATGAAATTGAACTGATAAGTCATTCAAATCATCCGACTACTTCACTAATGATAGCCAGGTTAGACACTAACGAAAATTACTCTTGTTTCAAGGTAAGGAATTTCAAAGCACATATTTTTCCGTAAAGATTGTAGGTTATAGTAAAGTTGAAGTTGTTGCTATCACAATCCAAGTTTACTTAAACGTCCGACAAAATAATGATATTATCGGAGCAATAAACTAAAAATGCACATACGCCAACAGAAACTGATCAACTGCAAATGTTAATAACAGCTACGAGAAATTACAAAGTATTACTAATTGTTGATAATACATTACAGATTAGCTTCATTTGCATCGTTAAATTGTTGGTATTCCTATGTGTCTATTTCTTAAATTCAATGTATCATCCATTGGTCAACTGTTTTAAGGCGTAGCGTTTTGTTGTTCACAAAATTTATAATTTTCAATATTCTTCTAATGATGTTGACTGGTATCTCTATGGTTCCTCCTTTCTTTTTTTATAGTTCTGCTTAAATGGTTAGTATGTTCAATGACTAAATCTATTTTGTTTTTTAATTGTTAGTCATAACATTCTATAGTATCATTGTTTATTCTCATTTATGTCAAAATTTTTATTACTGTCAGGTAGCAACGAAAATGTCAAGAAAATAGTACTGAACTTTTTCATGTATTGAAATTCTAACCTCACTTAGTGTTTGATCACTTGTCTAATCTAATTAAGTGAATTTTATTCAAATCACTTAGCCAATATTCTTGATTTAAAGAACACAGCTGTTTTATTGTTAAAGTTGTTTCATTATTATTAATTTGATTGCTGATTCGTTTCACATGGTTTCCCATAATGTTGTGTGGATGTTTATTTTACTGGTTTATTTAAACTATTAAAAAATAAAACTGTAGTTCAAAGAACAAATCTATTTTTAAACATTCTAAACTCTATTCGTTTACAATATTATAAACATTTAGCTGTAATGACACAACACATGTTAGACTTACTTCTTACCGTTTTAGGTTTTAGAGGATATTATCAGCTTTCATTGACTTCAAAGATATTATTCAATTTGTAGCCATGAGTAATTGGGTACTGCTTTTATCTGATTCATCTGCCCTTATAGTATATTTAATAGTATCACTTCAGTCTCTTAGTGATATACATCAAATTTGTTTATTCGGCTTCATAATAACATATTGCCTATTCATACTTTCATTTTTTACGAGGTTTTACACAAAATAGTATACTGCGGCGTTATATTTGTCTATTGTTTCTTTCAACGAACAGTGGAGCAATGGTTAATCATTCAGTTGTTCGACTTATGAACTACAAAGTAACTTCATTCTCCATTTACTGTACACGATAGGTCAGCTTTAGTTGTGCTATTAAATTTAAAAATCTCACACGTATTCACATACTTTTGTTTCAAACTTATCACATAGTATCTAGGATTATAAAGTATCTAAAATACATAATCAAACTCCTTCTGTATATATATATATATATATATATATATATATATATTAGATATTTTTCTATTGTTTTATCCGATGCACACTAAAACATTATTACTGTAACTTGTTTCAACTAATTCAAACATATATATTTCTTGTTCTTTTTTTTACCAATATCATTTCAAGCCTTACATTCATCCTGCTGTTCACGCTTTTGAGAAATTATTCAATGTAGTTAATCGTCGCAATGATACAGCATACATTGTTTTTTTAAACCGGGATCATTTCCTCCTGCCTTCAGTTGATCCATTACCTGCAAATATGAAACAGAAAATAACATTTCTACTGCCAGCTCATTCTGTGATCAACGGTAATTTAATATAATGTTCTCTATTGATTAAAATAAATTTTTGGCATACTTTTCAACGTCGTACATTATTTGTTAACCATCTTGACCTGAAAAATTTATGAAAGTCTAACTGTATTGTCATTAATATAATCTTATTTTGTGGTTAATACAGTAAATAATCCTTATGTGCAAAAAAATATTATCCACTTTCTAATCATTTCATGAAAGTTTAAATAAGTTATATTATTTGGTATCATGCTTGCTATGAAGCATAAAAGTATTTGGTTCTATTTCACTTAATGTAATTTCACGCTGCTGATGAGTTCTATATATATTCCTCACATTTCATCTTTCATTATTATTAAATAATATTGTTTGGTCAATGATTTTCTTCATATCTTACTCCTTATATTGCTATTGCGTAATGTTATACTTAAATTATTAGCGCTTACGCATAGTTTTATTTTTCGTTTATTTCATTTATCCACATTGTCAATCAGTATATAGATCAGTCTACCACCTGTATATTTCATGGAAAAAGGGTTTGGTTTTTTGTTTTTTACTACCACTTTTAAACTAATTGCATAATTTTAGCATCAATAATTTAACCTTTTCCATTCGTGTTCTGTATGGACTTAGCTTTTTCCGCCGTCGTTGCTAGTTCTTCCATGTATTTCCGTTTGTCAGCTCTAATGCTCCTCTTAACTTGGTTGTTTGCTTCAGTGTATTCGACTTTTGCCTTGACTTTCTCTGTTCTTGTTCGACTGTTGTTAATTGCTGTCTTCTCATCCTTTCTTTCGTGAATGTTGTCCGGGGTTTCCATAGTGATCCATCCCTTATGATGATGCTTGTTACGGCCCGACACCTCCTGATACGTTCAAGTTAATGTTCCTTTGATCCCTTTCCAGTTGTCCTCCATAGTAGTTCCTTCTTCTTTGAGAAGATCTTGTAAGGCTTGGGACCTATTGTTGTTGAGTTGAGTTGGTTGAGTTTGTTAGCATCTCGAAAGAAGACTGTATTGAACCTATGTAATTCTGTTTGTCCAGTGCTTCTTTAGCTTCAGTGATCCAGTGAGACCCATGTACGCGTTTTTGCGGGAATATAGTTTCACCTATAACCAATTTGTTGTATGCACATATGAAGACAATTAGTATAGCAGCAGCCTCTGCATCAGTAGGCCTCAGTATACACAAAGGAAAAAGCAAGATGCTCAAATGCGACACAGAGAATACCAAGCCAATCATACTTGATGGAGAAACTCTGGAAGATGTAGAATTTTTCACTCAATATCAGTTGGCCGGATACCATCAAGAACAACCTTCTGTGGGAGAGGACGAACCAACTTCCAGCTGAAGAGGAAATTAGGAAAAGACGTTGGAAGTGGATAGAACATTCATTAAGAAAATCATCAAACTACATCACGAGGCAAACCCTAACTTGAAATCCTGAAGGGATTAGGATTTAGTTAGACTTTGAAGGTTTCATTACTAATGGACACCAGCTATTATGCCAAAATGCTATTTAGCCATATGGATGAATGAATTTTGTGTCAAAATCTATGATTTGCTATCTTAATTCTGGTTGGTTATTCCATAAATTGAAGTCCATAAAAATAGTGCTGTACTTGGACTGTTGAAAATGATTTTTCAAGCTGTTTTACAGTTGACACCTGTTTACCACTTCAACCAATAATATTTGTAGGAGAAAAAGACAAAACGAAGAAAGAAATAATTCTTGTCAATAAGTTTTTTGGCATTTGTAGTTCTACGTCTTTATTTATTTAGTCTTTAGTAATAGTGGTGAATTTGTCACTAGTATTTTAAAAATTATAATAATTAACGTAAGTAATAAATAATTAGTGGCAGTAAGAAGAACAACGACCGACATAGCACAGCAATTACGTTGATCCATCAAATAAAATGTTTAATAAAAACATTATCCAAAGTAATGATGATATTTGTTTTTGAAAAGAATTAGACTCTGTCAAGTAAATAATCTCACATTCATTTTTCTCGTTTCTTTGCTCTTTCTTAAAGATTACTAATATTGATCGCTCTAGTTTTTAAGTAATGTTTAACTAAATAATTAAATTTTTTCAACTTTTATATTCATTTTATAGCAATCTAGTTACTCTCAATTATAAAATAATATCTTCTCATTCATTAGCATTGTCGTCCATACAGTTTCATCTTTTCATCAATTTCTTAACTATACAAATATTTACATCAATAATGTTGTTGTGACTTCCGCCCGTTAAGTAGCACGTGATTTATTCGCTAATCAGAATACGACTTAGACAATCTTAACACTGTGCCACTACAATGACGTATAGACCTGTATGAGCAGCCTAGCGTCCTTATTGGTCCTTTTTCCTACCTAGTCCTGCTTGTTAAGTCCAGAACATTGATATCAATTTCCACTATTTGAATCGTTTATTTCAAACATACCTGGTTTATATACAAGCCAAACAGACCACATCACACTATAAAACAGGAAATAACATTTGTACAAGCCAAAAGTGACTGTGATTGTGTGTGACTGTAATTATTAAACTGGTTATAACTTAATAATAGTAAATCGTATCATAATAGTCTATAGGTCAAAATAAAGCTTATAATATATATATATGACAAATCTCATTAGCTATCTCTTAAAAAAGATCTGAGAATAAATGAAGTTTTGCAGTTACGTTCTAATTTATTGATACATATAGAAATATTAGTTGTTTCTGAACTCTAAAGAATGGAGCGCGTACATCATGAATGAAAAATAACAAAAGTAAAGGTAATAATTGTGGATATATGTAATATCAATATCAAAAGCATGAAAGAATACTTTTAACATTGGCTTTAATCATCAACTTTCGAGTTCTGAACAAAATTACAAAAGGTACCTGTTAACATAAGGACAAGAGAATTTTTAGTCTGTGCTGCCACGAAATAAAATATCAATTGGGTATAAAAGTTTACAGTGAATGGTAACCGTTAGGAATTATTTATGTACTAAGATTATACGAATATCTTTATTGTCTGATTATTAAGTAAATATACTTTATATATATTCATATTTCTTTTATTAAAAGCTTTTGTTTGACCTATTGGTTACTGTTATATGATTTACTGTTCTCGAGTTATTCTCAATCTATTAGTCACAGTTTCTGACGATCACAGCCACTTTTGGCTTGATGTTATACAAATGTTATTTGCTGTTTTATAATGTGATGTGGTCTGATTGTGCTTTTGTATAAACCAAATATGTTTGAAATGTATGATTTGTATCGCGGAGGCTCAGATTGGCATTCTGGACTTAACAAGCAGGTTTAAGCAGGAAAAAGGACCGATCGGGACTTTAATCTGCTCGTACTGGTGTATGCATCATTAGTTTGGTCTTATAAGTCAACGTGTCTAAATTGACAATCGTATTTCGCGATAATCGTATAGCTAAGGACATAACAGCATTGACCTGTAAAGTGTAAAATTACTTATTTTCTGTTAACTTTAAATCACGCTTAACACATTTCTATCTTGTTAAAAAAATATCATAAACCTATTCGAATCAAAATAAGATCGTTTATTAAGTATGTATGAACAACTAACCAACTTTCTTTTTGGAGATAGTGAAGTCAGAGCTACACGTAAAATGAAAAACAGTAACAATCAACCGGTGTAACTAATAAAATTCAAAATCATTTCCTGAATTGTAACAGATCAATTTTTAAAAAAAATTTCCCGACTGTTTGTTTCTTACTTTCATTCAAAGTTATACTTTGTCATTTGTGCCGGTACAGATTTGAACAATGCAAGTGCAGGTCAATATATATGTTTACCACTTCTATTTATTTCTATGCTATATTTGCTAATACATTTGATGTAACACAAACTCTTATCTTATTATTTTAGGATTTGTGTTTTTTTGAAGCACTAAATGTTTTTACATATGTATTGATCGTGATTATGACCGACTTCTCACTTTTCCATCATAATTTATAAGTAACGCATTGATTAGTGGCCAAAATAAGTCTATACAAATAAAAGTTAAGGCGTTACCTTATCTTTTATTGTTTACTTGGTAGTTTTCTTTGTAAGGGTTTCTGTTAATCTATTTTTCTACAGTATTTTCAGTTTGTATAATGTTTTATTAAATACCTATTGTATTCAGATAGTAGTCGTTTTTTCATGAAATTCTGTTGTGCTCAACAACAATTATGTAAATAGAAAAGTTCACAGGCTTTGTTTTATTCTTTTAATAATCCTATTAGTTAGTTTCCTTTAGAAATAACTAATAGATTTTTACTGAATTCCCATTACTTTCCTGCCATTCAAATAAGTTTAAAATAAGTAAACATCCACAAATCAAATTATTCATTTAAACAGCCATATTAAACATATTTTTTAAGAAATTTCATGTGGATTATTGAATGTAGATTTAATATCTTCTATCATGTTCACTTGGTGTCCGTAGTCTTCAACCCCTTGAAAGTTTACACCTTAATTTCTGCATTTGTAAATGTTCATACACATTGATATGTAGCGAGTAGTTACGATGCTTTTGCAAAGCTGTTGATATCCTTTTGGTTTCTAACAACATATCATAAATTAAGGTAATTGTTGGAATCTAAAGTGCACAAAACACTGTCCAATTTTCACTCGCCTTTTGTGTCGAAAATATCTGCACTTCTCATTTATTTATTCCTTAAAATGTTAATGTAAATACAAATTCATAAAATGTCTTCATTTTCCTTTTCTTCACATTTATATATCATATTTTCCTTAAATTCGTATTATAAATTATACAAGTAAGAGCAATTCATTCAGCAAACAACTCCCGTTTCAATGAATTAGTTTCCCTAAGCTGTACAATCCCAAATATATACATTTTTTACTGTGATAATCAGTAAGATGCTTGTCAAAAACACTAATTTAGCAAGCGTAGAGAAAAAGGCTACTAGGAAATTGAAAAACGTTGTTATTAGGATCATAAACACTCAATAAGAACGTTATGGAAGCGAAATAAAGCGTAATAATTCAGTAGGGGGGATTGTATAACCTGATAAAATAAAATATTGAAATGAAATAGGGAGGTAATAGTTTTGGAAAACTGTAGGTTGTGACACTGGCAGAAGAGGTTGGACAGGTTTCTTTTGTATACACAGTTATGGCTTATCTAGATACACGATAAAGACTCCACCAACTCTACGAATGCGGAATTTCACTGTCTTTGATGGGTTTCTGTTTCGCTTATGAGTGACTTTCAGCCTCAAATCTGTTTGACTTGAATGATTCGTGTTCTTAAGATGTTCAATTATGGGGTTTCTTACATATCCATCTTCTTGGAGGATTCGTGAAAATGGTTATAAAATCGTAAGAACTGATTCAGTGAGCTGAAACGATAAGCGCTTGCTGATTGATACTTTTATTTCTATGAACTATAAAACTCATCTGAAATAAATTTGTTCAAAACTGAAAGCTTAATCCCATAGTTGCACATAAGACACAGTTGACCAGTGATTTAAAAAGGCTTGTTAATTATCATTACATACTAAATATCAAGGCAGATCTGCTTGACGTGACCAGTATTTAAATAGTTAGTGTTGGCAACAGTTTCTTTAACTACCAGACATATGATCATATCTTTTTTTTCAACCTCTATAGGATCGTCTGTTGATGGTGAAGATAATTATTATGGTAGTTCAAATTCCATTTTGACTATGCTACAATTAGATTGTGAAATAATGAATGCTACACTATTACAATCACCTGTATATAATTTTCATGAAAAGCACACACCTAATAACCATTAATTACTAAGGTAACACCTTTTTTATCCAACTTTTTCTGCTTTCATTTATAATAATAATAATAATAATCATTATTTGTATATTTTTTTTCCTTCAGTGTTTTCATTATAAACTTTTTAATGTGTTCATTGTTAAAAATTTCGTCTCTTATTTCATCGAATAAACAAGATTGCTTTGTGTTTTTTCGTTCTACTATAACTTTACTTTTCAATTACATAAATTTATGTTATTATAATGAATAAGTCTATGTCCATTTATTTATGATCAGTTACATTGTTCTGTGTTACTTCTTGTATTATCATTTTTACTCATAGTAATTGTTTCTTTCCTCCTTATCATAATCAATCATCTATGTTTTGTTTTTTATGTTTATTTATAATAAAAACTATTTTTCGTCGAAAAAAACACAAGAATAATAATAAGCATTCAATTCGTTCTCAGTTTATTACCACTGTCTAGCATTGTTTTATAATACTTATATAATACTAATGTATATTAGTTAACTGAATGCAATAAAAAATTGGAAAGAAAGTTTGCTAATATTAGTTATTTTCCAAGTTAACTATTTATTTATAATGTTTGTAATATGTAATAGTATGTAAACACTAAACTGTTGTGTCATTTTCAATTTATTCTTTAAACAGAACATACTGAGTTACACTGCTCTGTACTTATGGGGAATTGACTAAAAGTCAAGGACACAGTAATCAGTTACAGGTTTTCAAAACAATAGATTTAATCAGAAAGGGGAATTCCCGCGAAGCAGACATTGGAAGCACAGGATTCATAGAAATTTGAATATAGTATGGATTTCAACCAGGAATTCCGCAAATGCCGACAGCTCAGACGAGCAGTCTGACTAAATTTGGCCACTACAGGCGTTTTCCTAATCTTTTATGTCAACCGGCATTGTACATAGTAGGCAGACGTAGCATTTATAACTTCGTAAATGGATTCGGTCTTTTTAGTGTGCTGTGCTTTAGCATTAATTATTGGTTCTACTACATGTGTGGGTATCCCCATGTTCGAAGTAGTGAAAAGAAATGAGCATTTGGTCCACAAGTCGAGGCTTGAAATCGGTCTGTTTTTTGGGTTTCCTTGTTCTAAGCTCCGACCAAAGGTCGAATGTTTATGGATTTTATATTTTAGACGCTATACTAGTCATAAATAATTACTTTCTGGATACCACGAAAGGATTTTTTTCCCTTTCTACTAAACTGAGGATATCAGCCAGCGAGATCAGTCAGATAGGACTATGTCTAGCTTCCAATTAGTATGTCAATTTAACCGCTGGAACTAGGTTGCCATATCTATGGACCTCTAGAATTAACCTGTCAGTTCTTCTAGATCTCTTTCGCTTCAAACTAGATATAGCTTTTTAAACATAGCAAAGAGCTGATAGTCCTGTGTTAATCTCACTTATGTTCATGTTTATGGTTCCCAAGTCAAATGGTTGCTTTTATTATATGTGAATTGATTATAAACTGAATCTGGTGATAAAAAATATATCCAATATTCGTATAATAACTTTATTTTCTACCTTTTTAATGAGACTAATAGCTCATATAAAAAAACTAACATCATCTAAACTTTTATTGATGAAGTTGTTTGTGGTCACTAGAGATAAAAGAGGGTTATAATCTTTACGTTCATAGATAGCTACAAACACTAGTAACAGAAGAGACAACTGGTACTATTAGTGCTTAATGATACAGATTCATACCAAAGTTCTTAAGACCGTACTGACAGCATCCAGCTTTCATTTGCAATAAGTTACGCTTTTCAGCAAATTGTGCGTTTGTACGGGTCGATCATCGTTTATAAGTTCGTCACAAATTTAAAAAGAATATATTTGTTATTCAATACCAGGCAAGTATTTTAATGTCGATAACTTAATAGTGCCTTATTCGAGTATCAGATTTACCAAAAAAATTGAAAAAAAGTGATACTTGACATTTAGGTATCTCCCAAAAATATGATAGGGTCTGCCAAAGTTATACCCTTCGTAAAAAAATTTAGCTCTTACGAATCGTCCCACAGATTTTTTCGGACAAGCCATGAACGTGGTTTTTGAGATCGCCCTATGATAGAGTTAGAGAGCGATCTCTAACAGATACTTAGAAACGATAGAGAAATGTATTCGAGATGATTTGTTGCTATAAACTAGATAATAGTGTTAATGAACCACAAAAGAAAAATATATTAATCCCATTTTTTGGAAGACTAGTCAAGTGGCAAAGAGGATTGGTCTATATTAAGTAGTTTAATTTTCGCAGCTAAAGGATTCGTAATTCTTGCAATGAAAAGTTCAAAATCAAAGAAAAATGCGAAAAAGATTGTATCATACGTGAAATCAGACATCATGAAAAATGCGTAATAAAATGGGTGAATTCGAAGGACAGAAATGCAAGTGTATATGTTCTTTATGAAACATAACTCAAACAATAAAGAAGTCATAGCCACTTGCGTGATCAGTGGTCAGGCTTTTAATGTTTGGATGACATAAATGGAATATGTGAACATAGATTATTAACATCAACTAAAAATGTTCTCTTCAATCTCCCTATAACTCCGCCTGTAGCTCTTCTAGAGTTACTGCTGGTCCCAAGCCCGGGTAAAGGAGGAGGGTTGGGCATGGGGTTAGCGACCCCATCCCGCAGAAAAGCTAACTCGCTAAAAAAACGCTAACCAGAAAAAATAATTCAAACCATTTAAACTCTGCCCTGGGAGTTGAAGGAATAATTATGACGTCTCATGATGAAAGCCGAAATTCTTCGGAAGTCACGAGACCGATGCACCTTCTAACAACCAGAGCAACACTCTTTATAGGTACATGGAACGTCCGGACAATGTGGGAGAAAGGAAAGACCAGCCAAATAGCAATGGAAATGAAGAGATACAACTTGGCAGTACTCGGAATCAGCGAAACCCATTGGACACAAACTGGACAACAAAGGCTAGGTACAGGAGAGATGCTGCTGTACTCCGGTCACGAAGGGGAAAATGCTCCACACACTCAGGGAGTTGCTCTAATGCTGTCCAAAGAAGCACGAAATGCACTTGTGGGATGGGAATCTCATGGACCCAGGATAATCAAAGCATCATTCAGGACAAAGAAGCAAGGGATCACAATGAACGTTATCCAATGTTATGCACACACCAATGATAGCAACGACGATGATAAAGATCAGTTCTATGAAAGGCTGCAATCAATTATAGAGAAGTGCTCACGAAAGGACCTGACCATCCTGATGGGAGATCTAAATGCTAAAGTTGGAGTGGACAACACAGGATATGAAGATGTAATTGGACGACATGGATTAGGAGAGAGAAATGAAAATGGGGAGAGACTTGCAAATCTATGTGCATTCAACAAATTGGTTATAGGCGGCACAATATTCCCACACAAACGCTTACACAAAGCTACATGGATCTCGCCGGACCAAACCACAGAGAACCAGATAGATCACATCTGTATCAACAAAAAATTCCGAAGATCAATGGAAGATGTGAGAACCCGGAGAGGAGCTGATATAGCTTCAGATCACCACCTGGTTGTGGCCAAGATGAGACTGAAGCTAAAGAAAGACTGAACAACTGGACAAGCAGCACTACAAAGGTTCAATACAGCCTACCTTCGAGATACTGACAAGATCCACGAATTCAAGATAACTCTCAACAACAGGTTCCAGGCTCTACAGGATCTACTGAAAGTGTTATGTATTTGACCTGGGCTGTAGCCGATTGTTACGTCTGACCGATTTTGAACGCTATGTTTGCTTCCCTAGGCTAGTTCCGTACCCCCGAGCTAGAACTATACACCGACTTGAAGACCAGAGAAAAGACACGAGTATGAGAGAAGCACTTTACTACAGGATTCATTTATGTACAGAAAATACAGGGGTTTTATGGTAATTAAGAGACCTTGAGTTTCCATAGTAGCAGTGTGTTAAACAGCCAATCAGGATCTCGTTATTTTAGTAGCATAACTTCACACAGCTTCAAATTAATCGCTGATTGGTTGGGGCTCTTTATAAGCCTCTGGAGGCTCTGATAGAGTTTACTGTAAGCCGACTTAACAGAAGGAACAAGAAACTACTTTGGAGGACAACTGGAAAGGGATAAAAGAAGCACTAACTTCAACGTGTCAGGAGGTTCTTGGTCCTAAGAAGCATCATCACAAGGAATGGATCTCTATGGGAACCCTGGACAAAATTCAAGAAAGGAAGAACAAGAAACTAGCAATTAACAACAGCCGAACACGAGCAGAGAAAGTCAAAGCACAAGCAGACTACGCAGAAACAAACAGGGAAGTGAAGAAAAACATTAAAGCCGACAAGCAGAAATACATGGACGAACTAGCAACGACGGCGGAAAAAGCTGCAAGAGAAGGGAATATGAGACAACTATATGATACAACGAAGAAATTGGCAGGGAGATATAGCAAACCAGAGAGACCAGTCAAGGACAAAGAAGGAAAGACAATCACTGAGATTCAAGAATAGAGGAAAAGATGGGCAGAATACTTCGAGGAACTGCTGAATAGATCAGCCCCATTGAATCCACCGAACATCGAAGCAGCACACACTGACCTTCCAATAGATGTCACTCCACCAACGATCGAAGAAGTCAAGATGGCCATCAGACAAATCAAAAGTGGGAAGGCGGCAGGACCTGACAATATACCAGCAGAAGCACTGAAGTCAGACATTGAAATAACTGTAAATATGCTTCACCTTCTATTCAAGAAGATTTGGGAAGAGGAACAAGTGCCAATGGACTGGAAAGAAGGATATCTCATCAAGATACCAAAGAAAGGAGATCTGAGCAAATGTGAGAACTACAGAGGCATCAGTTTGTTATCAGTACCAGGAAAAGTTTTCAACAGAGTGCTGCTGAATCGGATGAAAGACGCAGTAGACGCCGAACTTAGAGATCATCAGGCTGGATTCCGTAAGGATCGGTCGTGCACAGACCAGATTGCGACACTACGGATCATCGTTGAACAATCAGTTGAGTGGAACTCATCACTATATGTCAACTTCATCGACTATGAGAAGGCGTTTGACAGCGTGGATAGGAGAACATTATGGAAACTTCTTCGACACTATGGAGTTCCTGGAAAGATTGTCAACATTATCCAAAACTCATACGATGGACTACAAGGGAAAAGTGGTGCATGGAGGACAGCTGACAGATGCATTTCCAGTAAGGACAGGAGTCAGACAAGGCTGTCTACTCTCCCCATTCCTCTTCCTTCTAGTGATTGACTGGATTATGAAGAATTCGACATCTGAGGGGAAATACGGAATACAATGGACTTCTCAGAATCAATTAGATGATTTGGACTTCGCAGATGACCTAGCCCTCCTCTCTCATACACACGAACAAATGCAGATGAAGACCGCAAATGTAGCAGCAGCCTCCGCATCGATAGGCCTCCATATTCACAAAGGCAAAAGCAAGATTCTCAAATGCAACACGGAGAACACCAACCCAATCACACTTGATGGCGAAACTCTGGAAGAGGTGGAAACATCCAAGTACCTGGGGAGCATCGTTGATAAACAAGGAGGATCGGATGCAGATGTAAAGGCGAGGATTGGCGAAGCAAGGGCAGCATTTCTACGATTGAAGAACATATGGAACTCAAAACAACTCTCAACCAATTTCAAGGTCAGAATCTTTAATACGAACGTCAAGACAGTCCTACTGTATGGAGCTGAAACGTGGAGAACTACTACGACCATCATCAGGAAGGTACAAGTATTTATAGACAGTTGTCTACGCGAAATACTCAACATCCATTGGCCGGATACTATCAGCAACAGCGTTTTATGGGAGATGACAAACCAGCTTCCAGCTGAAGTGGAAATTAGGAAAAGACGTTGGAAGTGGATCGGACATACATTAAGGAAATCATCAATGTGCATCACGACTCAATCCGTAACTTGGAATCTGGAAGGGAAGCGGAAAAGAGGAAGGCCAAAGAACACACTACGCCGGGAAATAGAAGCCGATATGAAAAGGATGAATAGCAACTGGAAAGAACTGGAAGGCTCAGGACAGAGTTGGATGGAGAATGCTGGTGAGCGGCCTATGCTCCTCGACGAGGGGTAACAGGCGTAAGTAAGTAAGTCAATCTCCCTATATTTTTTATAATTCTATGATGTGTTAGCGTGATTGGATTGAATCATATTCTGTGCAGGATTGTTGGAGCATGCTGATTAGCTATCGCTTAGCAAGTCAGCGCTAGCGGATACCCAGAGAAGATTCTGCAATAATCTTGTGTAAAAATTGTAAAATATACTAACGTTCCTGTTTAACCGTGTTTTGATATTAAGCTGTCAAAGTGGATGGGTCGTTATAAAAGCGTCATAACATTATGCCAGAAAATTACTTTTTTTAATTGGAGAATTTTCAAGTTACACGTTCTACATCTATAGTAATTAATAAGATCTAGTTTGACAATCAAAAATCAATACCACTGCTAAATACCACAATGTTATTATAAAACTTTTAATAATTTACAAATTTGACCACTCTATTAACATGGTGAACCGCGATTTTAGGTTGCACTCACTGGACATTTAATCTAACGGCTTTATGGATTAAATAGATTTTTTGAACTACATAATTTTTTAAGAATTAGGTGAAAAAAGTTGTATTTCATCAATTTAGTAGATTAATTCAATATTTGAAGGTTAAACAAGCATATCATTACTGCCCCGAAAGCCTACTATAATAATGAGAAACACAAGAGAATAAAAATGTTAAACTAAAAAAAGTAAATTGATGAATAGAATCAACGATAATAAACAGTGTAGGAATATCACCTTTCGTATAAAGTAACATACAATACGAATTAGAACTAAACCAATATCATAAAATAATGTGTAGAAGGACAGAAACTACTATTCCTATTTAAAACTACTATCGTGCAATAATACCAGTTGATACAAACACAATTAGTCCAATGATACAAAAACTTTTAAAAAAAAACAATAAGCAAATTTAGAATCAAATTACAGTTACTTTTTTCGAGAAAAAAACAAATCAAAGCGATAAATCATAATGAAATAACCAAAGGAAAATATCATGCCTGTCACTTACATAAGAATAAAGTAAGTAGTTTCATTTTTGTCGAAAAATAAGAAAGTACCAAGTGAAAATATACATACTTTCCTAATTTACTTTTTTTAAGAAAAAACATTGCTCAAACCACCTAATAATTACATAGGGAAACAAACAGTTGAAACCAATTAGTTGGGAGTTGCTCCAATTGTATACAATATTGTCTCCCGTATACACACGTTTGTGTACTAATATAAATTGATTACACGTACATCACAAAATAATTTGATTTCTAGCGCTTTGTGATAATTCCTTGTGTGGTAGAACTATACAGTTCAGGACAATAACTTCAGGAGGAATTTCCACATTGGAACCTAAGACAAAAGCAAATTAGGGGAAAAAGCTATAAATTGCAATTTAAAACAAGACATGGATGATATGAACAGTAATCCGAATCTATAAGATAGACAATGAAAAAAATAAATGAAGAGGAGTAATAAGTACTTTTATGTTAAGCATCAAAAGCTATCACAGTCGTTTTATGTTAAAACAGTTCAGAAATTCACAAAACCAATCCTACTCCAACTGATTGTCAGTTCTCGCAACTTTATGAAATATTATGGACTGAAATGTTTATTTAGGGCTTGAATACAGCTTTAATTAGAATGTATTCACAAATATTGAATGTAAGTTTTAAAGGAATAAATAACACCACATTATTAAAGATAAATTGTATTTTGTTTCGAAATGATTATCTCTGTTAATAGGTACCCTACTAATTGAATCTTTGAACGTAATCATCTGACCTCAAATGTTTTGGTACAGCCAAAGGTGTAGAGAGTTAGCTCTTACTCTTAAATGCTCTCATACAACCCCGTGAGCATAGGGTTTATCTTCACGTGACGGATATGTGTTTGGTGAAAAATAATAGAGAAGAAAGTGAACGTCCGGTCTCAAACCGAGTTGGTGGATATAAAGCGTTCGCCTTAAGGAGCCGGAAAACCGTGATTTTAAACTAATATAGATGACCAACAAGAAACCGGGGGAACGAAGGCTATTTCAACCAAAATCAGTCTCTGGCTGTCATTGGATAGCACGCACTGTGACCGCCTAGGAAAACCAATTTCTCCGCCTTAGGCTCCTAGGTAGTATTCTACCCCACTCACGAATATGATAATCGATAATTACAGAAAATTGATCGATTTGCTTTCCTTTATTAATAGATAAATCGATGTTCGCTGTCTACTTAATTAATATGTATTTGTTTTATGTTACTTTATCTTGCTATTTTGCTTAACTTCCATTCTGTGTTAACCTTTATTTTTCAGTACGCTCAATGGCTCGTTTCCGCTAAGTTTTTTTTTAAACAGTCTCAGGTGACTGAATATTGACTTCATGAATTCTGTCACTGAATACGAAATCATGAATTTTCGACAGCTCCTTAGTCTTCAAAAACGATGTAGGCGGATAGTCGTTGGTACGTACAGTAAATTGGATGAGGAATGTTAATTCTGTTATTGGTAGGCTGGGTGACGTAATATATTCTACCAAATGTAATGGTTTTTTGATATATACGCATTTGGATTTTTCAGTTATGAAGTAAGATGCTTTATGACAAAATTCAAAGTACTACTGAATGATGAAGGGTTTAGAAATGAGATGAGATTAATGTATTGGTTTGGCTGACAGTAAAACTAAATATTGTAAATCTCTGCCAACGATATCCTGAGACTAAGAGTATACTGAAAGGGAACTCGGGAAACATTTAATAGCCGTAACCAGCGTATTTGAGACTGTCAATTGCAACGAATCTTAGTATCTTCAGATAGTTTCACGGCATGCATACATACATATATATTCCGAAAATAACTTTGGAATTTAAAACAACTAGTCCCTTTGATAAATTTGGATGATGCGGTGAGAAGACAAAGGTCAACAGAAATATGTGACATATTTGCGCATTTCGAACAATCTGATTACACGTATACTTGTTAAGAATATTTATGCAACTAGACAAATTAAAAAGTAAGGAGAAACAGAGATAATAATAAAGTACGCATTGTGAAAACCACCCTGGATTATAAGTTTAGAATTCCTGCCGATTTCTAGACTCGGTCAACTTTGTATAAATTGATAAAAATACATACAATGGTCATCGTTTACTTATATTTCTTTCGTACACATAGATATTGATCTAAATTTGATGGTATTTAATCTTCTCTATTCATTATTATATTGATTTTTATATTATTTGTTATGGCAGATCATAAATATTCATTATCCTTCAATCGTAATAATAAACAGTAAATTGAACTCACCAATCACAGTAATGGATGGATTTAGTTGACCTTTAACATTGAAAACAGGTAAAACTTCAAGTTTGGTAAATTGCTTATTAGGATTAGGATCGTTGGGTGTACCTTCGACACGGGCCCATTCCCCAATAACTGTATTCCATCCAATTACTGCATTCAAGCAACAAGCGTGTGCGCGAATCTCAACATCCCTGAGTACAATGCATTCTCGTAAACGCACGCCGGCTTGTATTACAGCTCGCTCACCTATACTTACGTTGGGTCCTATCTGAAAATCAATAGAAAAAGCCAATTCACTCAGATCATTAATCATAAAGAGAACTAGAGTTAAACGTTTAGCAGATTAAAATTTAACAAGAAGAAAATACAATAATTTACTCAGAACTTAGAAATTAATTTAATCTTATGGAATTTTTAAACAAGTATGTTGAAAATTATGTAATACATTAGTACGTTATGCACTATTTTCTAAACGGTTTGCCAACAAGTATTATCCTTTTATACTGAAAATGATCTTTGAATATGATATGAAACGAATACATAAACTTCCTTACTTTAATGTAAAGGTTATAAGATCCAGGGTCGTCAGATAAAGAAATAACTCTAACGCGCACATTCAGTGATTGCATCAAGGCTATATGTATGTATGCTTCTCAAACGAAGTATGTGGCTCAGTAATAAAATAACAAAATAAATAGTATCGACTAAGAATAAGTAGTTGGATAATTATGTGGATCAGATACGACTATGTCATAGATGTATTTGCTTTCAGTTTCCTTTAAGCAATTAGCTTTTTTATTTGCTAAAATTTATAAGCGTTTAAAATAACTCCAAAATTTATAGTTTGAAACTGAACGAATATAAGGCAAATAAATACCACAGGGATTCCCTTCAATCGTTGAAAAGCCTATCGAAACACGAAAAGTTTGAAGACTCGTAAGGTTACAAAAACTACTTTGAAATTATTTTGATGGAAGTGAATAAATAAAACACATCATTATGAGGTAGTGGAGTTTGTTGACTTTTTGATTGAGATCATGAATTGAACAGTGTTAGACCTGCATTGAAAACCTGGAAGCACTGGACGGCCATTTCGTCCTATTATGGGACGCCTCAGCAGTGCACATTTACGATCCACGGTTGGAGTTAGACATTAACCACGTTGGATGCCGACTCAGTGGTCTAGAGGTTAGGCATTCGTGCGCGAAACCGAAAGTCCTGGGTTTGAGTTCCGCGTATGGAGTAGTGGATGTGCACTGCTGAGGAGTTCCATACTAGGACGGCCGTCCAGTGTTTCTAGGTTTTCAATGGAGGTCTAACATTGATCGTTTCATGATCTCAATCAAAAATAAAACATGATTTGATGTGGATGCAACCACTCAAATTTATTTCTGGAAACTTTATATATATATATATATATATATATATATATATATATATATCACAATGACCAATGCTGGCTTATATACAAACAAGGCGAAAATGGTCACGAACAATCAAACGGAAACACAGTGTTAGTCTATGAAATGTTAGAGAAAGTCATATGGGGAGATGTAGACTTTCCGCTTAAAATCTACAACCAATGATTAGAGATGTAGTGATATTGCTTTAAACCAGTTTCAATGGTGTCGTTCTAAATTATTAGCTTAATATAACACTATACTTTATATCCTTTATTCCGATTAATTCCTTTTGAGAAATATTGCTTATGTTTAGGCTCTTACACAGATATTATTATTCATATCTTCTACCTTTTACCTGGTCTATTTCTTTCGTAATGAAACGTGATATGACAACTTGAACTGGTAAATATACTCGTACTAGTCTTTAATATCGTACGTGACTAATCGGATTTTTCTATTACATTCAATAATGAAATCGTTATACTACAGCCGTTTTATTTCTATGCATGTATGCTGGTGAAAATATTTTCGGTAATATAAAGTTTAAAAGATTCTTTTATATTCAAATAAACAGAGTATGACTTTTGATTCACTGTTGAATATTATTCTGATTTTATGATAAGAATAAATCATTTTTCATATCACATGTATACTCACAACAGCTGTTCGATCGATTGAAGCAGTTGGATGTATGAATACATGACCAATTATAATCGGTCCACAAATTGATGGTTGGCAATCTCCATTCATTACAACTAATGATGAATTAATGGGATCATCTAACATTTGTAGGTTTGATGAACTTGGTATTGTCATTTTAGCAAGTCTATGAGGATGTGTTCTTTCATAAAGTGACAATATATGACGATTAGCATAGATTACAGCACTGAACAAAAATAAAACGAGATAAATTATTCAGTTATTAAGATATATGACAAAATTTCTGATGAACTTAAAAAATATAATACCAGGTAGTAAGACTGAAGATAGGCAATATTAAAAAAAAATTAACTGAGAAGCAACAGTCATTTATATATTGGTTGAAATTTGTATAACGATTAAAAACATTTATCAAAAAAATAAATCTCGGTGAACTTCTTCAGAGACTGCTGTTATGTGGTGATTCTGAAATTCACGTATAAAGTAACAAACACTCATCTTTAGCTAATGTGACTAAATTGCAAAATTAAATACTTAAAAGTGATGCGTCCTGCCACAGACTGGACTTAAATTTCAATTGGAATATAAAACTGGATAGCAAATTGAAATAAGTGTATTTGAATTACGACCGCTTCTCAACCCTGTTTAGTGGAAAAACATATTGTTAAGATAGGCTCATAGATTTAATTTGTCTATGGAATATCCACAAAATACAGAATTACACAATTAAGTCTACTAAAACAATATAGTAACGATATTTAACTACAGAAAAGAGGTTAATTATGTGACTGTAATTACTACTGGGTGCCTATGACATTTTGATCTGACATTAAATGATTAATCAGAGTTGAGTTGAGTTCAGTCTACGTTTAGTCAACATCTAACTAGTTATCAGTGAAATGTATTTTCTTCGTCTTTTTCGCACTTGCATCGAATTGTGTGTCGTTTAGAAAATTGCGTTGTTCCTAGTCAAAGAAAATGTAATCAAACTTCTTGTTCATAAATCGTTGTTAACATAAGAGTTGCATTGTCATAAATTGAAAAAGTTAACCAATCTAGGCTATATGTAATTAAAAATCAGGAAGTACTAAGATAAAACTTTGTATCATTTAGTTTCGTAGGAGATATGTTAATTTGTTTAGTCAGTGGAATTAATATGATATCTGCCTATAAAAGATCAAGTGCATAACATGTCGACGTGAGCAGTAATATCTTATAAAATAGAAAATACAATAGTCGAAATGGAATGCTTCATGTGCATAATTACTACCAACTCAACATTGGTTTCTGAAACCTATTGCATTTGTTTGTGATATTTGCCATTACATAAACACTCAGTAACGGTAAGTGATGTGTTAGTCTCCAACTGAATAAGGGGCATATGGAACCTAGAGTTCTTAACATTAGCGGATGATTACATGACTAAATAGAATGCATATTCCAAAAAAGCAAAAAAACTTTTAAGGTTTTCAGATAACAGAAGAGATAAGCGGTGTGTGTTGTCTCAGTTTCACTGTGCCTCCTAAAAATACGCCGTTTGATTGGTTTTTATATCATTGATATTCCAATGGAAAGTTAGTTCTGTTGGTGACTATAGTAAAATGCAATAAATTCAGTTTTCTGAATCAGTCAATGTATATGCATATCAAGGGAAGAGTTTTGATCAGATTAAATAACAACTCACTCCAATCTGATTGCTATTCAAACATTTGTGTCAGTGACAAATCATTAGGGTTCCACACGTTGTGTTAAGTAGGTGAAGAGTATTGTGATCTACACTAACCATAATGAAGTATCTTATCGACGCATCAGACTTTAAACTTCGGCTTAAAATTTTCCAACCATCAGATTTCTTGCTTTATAGTTTACTAGTTTAACATGTCAGTTAAGTGAGTCATGTTGAATTCATTTTTCAATATACGTTAGGTGGTTGAAAGTAGTCAACAGGAAAGCTCGGACCTGAATTACGCGCTAGTTAACACTTGTCAACAGAACATACCTGCAATCTTTAAGAGGTTGATTCTGGTGGATTCAAACCTGTGTCATTCAGTTTCACAGCCTGAAAAGCTACGACTGAGATATGTACATTGATTAATCACTGAGAAATGGTTAATATCATATTTTTCTAGTGCTCAGAACTGATCAAACTATATCGAAAATTGTGTTAAAATACATGATTAAAGCTAGAAATAACTGAAACTAGCCACATGTAAAACCTATCTTATGGAAATAAAAACCACGGTACTTTTGCGCAAAACTTTATACATCAATAAATTCAATTAATAAGGAGTTATAAAAGATTACCACATCTAAGAAAAACTAGTCTATTGATGTTTTTCACAAAAATAAAGAACATCAACAGATAACTTCCTAAATTTTGTTACCCAGCAAATTTGATTTGACTCCAAAACCGATTGGTATGATAGACAAATAAAGTCCCACTTCCAGCTAACGGTTGACATATTTCTCGTTCTAAATGAATAGTTTCTTTGCACGAAGGCCTTAAATCATAACTAGAATTGGATACGAGAGAGAAACAAGGAAAAAAGATTGGACAAATCACAAGTAAAGTTTTTTATCAATAAAAAATCCAGTACACAAGACATGTTGTTTATTAAGAGTTACAGAACAATAATAATCGACGATGTACAGGTCAAATACGTGTTATATTGTAGTCTTGGTAGTAATAACGAACGTCAGAAATTGTATAAACATATGAAAAACTGTTAGTTTTATGATTTTCGAGAAATAAAAAATAATCTTAGGTATATGGACAATTTCGATCCTTCATTAAAAAATAATACGAAAATTGCTCCATAATTAAATGCACTTTGTGATGATAATGGAATGAATATTAAATTACATAAAGACAAAACAGCACTTATCATTCATAAATACTTCAAATCATAATATCCGTGGTACGCTTGAACTATGCGTTACAATAATACGGCACACTTGCTGATGGATGACTCAGTAGATGAGTCAATAAGCATCGATAATATTAAGAGTGAATTAGATAATATATATAAGTAATTAAGCAATATGCGTTCTAAAGTGTGGTCACTTGAGGGCTCTTTATCAGAGCATGACGACCTTAAGCAAGAACAAAAGCACTATCACCACTGAAACTATTGTCGAAGGATGTGGCTCCTGTGGGACTTGACGATATTATCAAAGTAGAATCTGTTATCAATTTTATTGCTAGCGAAGTTACTGAGCAACTGACCCCTCGAAATGATGTTATTACCAACAACATACCTGAAAAAATTGCCCTTAAATCTTTGAGGAACTCGATATTAAAAGCATCTAACCTTCAAGATAATCTATGTCAATATAGTCGCCTTAATAAAAAGCACCAGTTCTCGCGCCCTCTTGTGTGTAGATTCGACTCACATTTATTAGCTGAACAGCTGAAGGAATCCGAACGGTTAATCTGTGCACTTACGAAGTTTAGGAACGCTCGTACAGTCTCAGATAAAACCACCAAAGGTTTACGCAAAAGCGTACCTTAGACGAAAACGATGTAGAGATCACGAGGAATCCCGTTGCCTCAGCGGCAGGACCCACTGATGCAATTAACCCATCGCATGTCAGTCAATACTCTGATATATGAGTGAAGAGTGCTAACTTGCCATTTATGCCCGTAGTGACCTCAGATAACCAATGTATACCTTAAGTAGACATTAATCTAATATCTCCCAGTGTAACATTAAAAGCGCATACCCAAATACTTAATTCTAAAATGAAATCTTTCCAAACACTGTTAAGCTTAAAAGAAGTACATACAGAACTGTCTAGTTCCAAAACTAATACCAAGAATATTACACTGACTCAACCATACAAAAATATGCTTTCTGACACCACGTTTAGTGTTGTCGTCCAGGTAACCCTAAAAAACATAACATCGATAGGGATATTCTCGATTTTTTTTACATTCCATACTCCCTTTTTAAACCTATTACTTATCAATGCATGTTCACTTCTAAATAAAATTTCGGCCTTGAGAACCTTAGCTTTACTAGCCAAGCCTTCTTCCATACTTGTCACTGAAACATGGTGCTCGCAAACAGTATCAGATTCAAATTAAATATGCGGAAGTACCTATTCTATCGCTGTAACAGAGAAACTAAGAGAGGGATTGGTTGTCTTATATATGCTTTGGATCCCCCAACAATAATAGAGTTGAAGACAGTGTCCTGAGTAGTTTACCTGCATCGGTCTGGATATCAATCAACACCCTAAATCATAATCCGCTCCTGGAATGTATATACAGAGCTCCTGATAGTTCGGATAATGTGAATGATCTTATTATCAATGCATTTATACATGCATCTGATCTAAACTACAATGCTTAGGTTATTACAAGAGATTTCAATTACCCTGGAATAAAGCGGAATACCGGGAGTTGTCAGTCATGTAATGATGAATTCTCAACAACCATTAACATGCACTGCTGGTCACAATGGATTCTTACCCAAACAAGGCGTTATAATATACCTGATCTAATACTTATTAGAGATGTCATCCCACTATCCGTACAAGTATACAATGAATTTGAAAGCACTGACCATAAAATAGTAGTTTTTGCTCTCCTTATCTGTCCTTTTTATAACCAACCCATACAACGAAACCCGTCAATATATAGACAATAAGCATGCTGACTGAGACTTCCTGAGCTCACTGACTAAATTTTCGGACTGCGATACCTTCTTATATATATTCTTATAAATAAACTCGCATCTTACGGGGTACAAAACCCTCTGCTTGCTTCGTTTCATTCCTTCCTCAGCAACCGACATTAAATAGTTAAAATTAACTATTCATCGTCTACACTGTCCCTGTTAGAAGTGGTGTAATACAAGGAAGCGTTAGTATTTCTCATAGTATTTCTCGACTTTAAAGCGGCATTTGACTCCGTTGATCGTAAGGTTCTCCGGTAATGTTTGTCACTGAAAAGAGTACCAAAGAAGTGCATTAACCTTATAAAGGCTCTCTACTCGAATACAGCTGGTCGAGTTAGAGCTTATGGCGAACTATCATCAGAATTGATTACCTCAAGTGGTGTTTGTCAGGGCTGTCCACTCTCCCCATTCTTGTTTAACTTTGTCGTTAACATGCTTTTAGAAATAACACTTTCCTCATCTACATTTCCAGGAGTTGAACTTTTACCGGGAGACTCACTCGTTGACTTGGAATATGCCGATGACATAGTCCTATTTGGTGAAGACGCTGATGAAATGCAGTCTTCTGAACACCATAAGCAACAATGCAAGCGTATTCGGAATGCGACTCTCCCACTCGAAATGCAAAATGTTACTTCAGGATTGGGTTGCAGCGACAACCGAACTAATGATAAGGAGTGAAGTAGTTGGGCGTGTCGACCGCTTCACTTATCTTGGGAGTCTCATCAGCCCTTGTGGTGTGGTGTGTGACGAAATCTCAGCACGGATACAGAAGACTCGTCTAGCTTTTGCCAAGTTCCGTCATTTATGGCGTAGGGAAGATATCCGTCTATCGATTAAGGGACGAGTATACTGCGCAGCAGTTCGTTCTGTCTTACTTTATGGCAGTGAAACATGGCCGGTAAGAGTAGAGGGTATTTGTAGATTATTAGTATTCGACCATAGGTGTCTCCAATGCATTGCTCGTATATCCTGGGACCACTGAGTAAGTAATGCAGTTGTTAGGAAACGGGTACTAAGTAAGGATGGCAAATCGATTGATGAAGTAGTGAAACTTTATCAGTTGAGATGACTGGGACATGTGTTACGTATGCCCAACCACCGACTGCCCCGACGAGCGATGTTTTATGGTGTAGGAGTAGGTTGGAAGAAAGGTAGGGGCGTTCAGACCAAAATGTGGCACAAGCCCATGAAGTCACTGACAAGTGGATTAAGCCATGTTGGTAGGTGCAGACCACCTGGTTGGGATCCGCAAGATGATGGTAACCGATGGTTAGAGACCTTGAATGACATAGATCGAAATCGTTTGCAGTGGCGCAAGTGCATCCACTCTTTGTGTTTCGCCAAATTGTAATCTGAACTCTTTATATACCTTCCTTTTCTTCTTTCCAAGTTTATTTCACTAGATTATACTCCTTGAATAACATCTTCAAACTCTAATCTTTCCGATTACTGCTTATAATCTTACTACCTCTACCACTATGGGACTCGAATCGACAACTTCATCTCTGTGCTAATGTGGTATGGCAACTTAAACTGATGTACGTACGTACGAAGTTCTACGTTGTGACTGACTGAGTGAATTTCCTAGTACTCTTTTATCATCGTTACTTAAATAAGCTGATTTACGAGCTTGATTTAAATTACCTATATTTGAAAACTTGCATTTAACGAAAAACTACTTACTTTAGTTGATTCTGATGTTCAAGAAAAGCTATACGAATAAATTTAAATATTCCAGGAGTAAATAGGTAAAGACCACAATTTATTGTTGTGCTGACGAACGTTGCTGGCTTCTCGACATAATGCATAACCTTTAACGGTTTGAGAATTAAATAAATAAAGTGATACGTTTATGTGTAGAATTAAAAGCATTACCAATAGTTTCGTGTAGAACACATCATTATATATTACATCTCTGAGGGATATTGCCGACTGCAGCTGCTATTTTGACTCAGTGGTCAACCTTGCCTATCGTGATGACTCCAACGACATACATGGGCTGGAACACATGTTCATTCTTTATCTTCCCCCAAATCCTGAACTTCTGAATTCCTCATAACTTGTTTTATTTCACTGATTTATATTATCTTGAATTATCTTCGATACCTAATCTTTGCTATCACCACTGATACTGTTACCGTCTCTAGTATACTGGGATTTGCCCTGACAATTCCATTTCTCTGTGCTAATGGGGGCATGGCAACTTGGACCGATGTACATAATTACCGGGTTCTATGCTGCGACTGACTGACTTGAGTGACATTATTACATATATCTTAGAAGGATATTAGTCCACTTACACGAGATTAGACAACACACACAAATACAACCAATTGATGCAACAGTGTGGTATTGAGTAATTCAGTTATTTACAAGCATATACACTAAAGTGAAATTAAGACTGATTGAATGGGAAAGAAAAAGAAATGTTAAAACCAGAAATATTTTAATGAATAACCAGTTGCTCACTTCATGGGTGTTGGGGTCTTCAACAATACAACCGAACTTCATAGATTGTTGACGTGTCGCCTATTTAAGAACAATAAATTACGAAATTTTTAGAAACTTCACGATGCCCATGAAAATATATCAAAATTCAAGAGAATAAATCATTACAACTTCAGTGAACCGATTAGGGACTGTCACCTCAGATTACCATAGCCGGTTGTATTCGTCAGATTTTTTCGGTGCATTAGTTTTTGTTTAAACTCCCAGATAACTTGGAGTTTGAAACCATTCTCAAGAATAACAGATTTTCTGTAGTCACTCCTGTTAAGTGTAACTAGGTAACAATATCAACAAACCACAGGTATATTGAGTGAGGATAGTAAGGCGATGTAGCCTTCTAAAAACGTTGAGTGGTTACTGTATATTGTCCTTACATAGTCAGTGTAAAATAACTTTACAGAACTCCGACTTATCCTAATAAGTGAATTTAAGTCATTCAAATGAATCGAAAAGCACAACCAGTCTTAGAGGATCCCACACACTACTTTTCTGTTGTACTCTTTGGCATTGCAAAGTTCAGGTATGTCTATCCACAAAGTCAAACGCTTTCTCCTAATGAAGGAAGCTCTTGCATAATAATGAATCCCATTAACTTGACTGCTCAACAATGATCCGTAGTGTCGCGATTCGGTCTGTACATGACTGGTTCTTACGGAATCCATCCTGTTGATCTAGACGGGTGTATAAATTACTGTTGATTCTTCTGTGATGTTTCATTGTGTTCTGAACTAAAACCATGATGTTTATTTTAACTGACATAAATCGATCTTGCGTACGTGTTTTTTCAGATGTTTTATTTGATACACTAAATTCTTATTCATTTACTGTACGACCTAATTTAAACTGTCATTGGATTCAAAAGTGATCAATTGTTTTGCTTTACTGCTAAATGGATCCGTAAGAACTCGGAAGGATAGGGACACACGTCGTTGCCTTTTCGTCGTTTCTGCCTACGCTCCCACTGACTGCAGCCATGATGAAGTGAAAGATAACTTTTACAGAAAACTCTCTGAGCTTCTTCAGAAAGCTAAGCGCTCAGACATAGTAGTCGTAGCGGGTGACTTTAATGCCCAGGTAGGCAGCTTAAATCAAACAGAAAGACATTTAGGTGGGTGTTTTAGTATTCCGGCTCAACGAACAGATAATAGTGATCGTCTGTTGCAACTATGCTCAGACAATCGTTTATTTTTAGCAAGCACTAATTTTAAACATAAGGAGAGACATCGTCTAACATGGCGACCACCTGCACCAAACCAACGATGGACTCAAATAGACCATATTGTCATCAGTCATCGTTGGAGAGGCTCAATAGAAGATTGTCGCTCGTATTGGAATACTTGTTTAGACTCTGATCACGCTTTAATACGAGCGCGCATTTGTCTGCGCCTCAATGGACGCAGGAAAAGTACACTAAGAAGACCCATTAGGATTGAACTGGAGGACGAAAAAGCCAAATGCGAATTCCAGAAACAACTGAGTTCACATCTAGGCAGTTCTGTAAACGAGACTGACCCAGATGCTGCTTGGAAAGGCATACGAACAGCTGTGGAAACAGCAGTAACATCTATTAGTCATTTAAACCATAGGGCTCCAAAAAACCAATGGATTTCTTCTAAGTCTATTTCACTGATGGATTCGCGTAAACTCATCCCATCAGGCTCTGAACATGACGAAGAGCGTAAACAAATTAGATCTAGGTTAACTAAAAGTCTAAGGAACGATCGTGAGCAGTGGTGGGCAACGAAAGCGAAAGAGATGGAAAAGGCAGCGGCTGTAGGCAACACCAGGCAACTATTCAGACTAATAAAAGAAACTGGAATTAAGAAGTCAAGTGTAAGTGAGACAATCTAGGAAAAAGACGGAACCCTTATCTGCTCTCAACCCAAACGTTTAGAACGATGGGCGGAACACTTTAAGAAGTTTAGCTGGCCTTCAGCTACTGCACAACTACCCACTATTCCCAGAAAACCTGAATGGAACATTGAAGTAGGCCCCCCGACGCTACTTGAAGTTCAAAAGGCTATAACTAATCTGAAACGAGGAAGAGTAGCTGGTCCAGATGGATTGGCTCCAGAGGTCTTTAAATATGGTGGTCCAATTTTAGCGATTAGGTTGGCTAATATTCTGGCTAAAATCTGGGAGACGGATGTAATCCCATCCGACTGGTCACAATCACTGATTGTCCCAATATATAAAAAGGGGTCAAAATCATCCTGCGATAACCATAGAGGGATTAGTCTGACTAACATAGTATCTAAAATACTAGCCTCAATAATTATCAGGCGCCTAACTAAGACTCGTGAACTGCAAACACGAGAAAATCAGGCTGGCTTCAGACCTGGTCGTGGCTGTATCGACCACATATTCACCATTCGTCAAGTTTTAGAGCACAGACACGTTTATCGGCGTCCGACAATGATAGTTTTTCTTGACTTGAAAGCAGCATTTGACTCTGTAGACCGAGAGGTTCTGTGGCAGTGTCTGTCATTGAAAGGTGTACCTGAGAAGTACATAAACCTTGTGAAGGCTCCCTACTCGAACACTATCAGTCGAGTGAGAGCTTATGGCGAACTGTCATATGATTTTACAACCTCAAGTGGTGTCCGTCAAGGCTGTCCACTATCCCCTTTTTTGTTTAACTTCATTATAGACCTGTTGCTGGAAATAACACTCTCGTCGACTGAATTTACAGGAATTGATCTCCTACCAGGGGGACCACTAAGCGACTTAGAATACGCAGATGACATAGTCCTGTTTGGTGAAGACGCTGACAAAATGCAGAGTCTTCTGTTGGAACTCAGTAATAATGCCAGGATGTTTGGGATGCGTTTCTCCCTATCCAAATGTAAATTGTTACTCCAGGACTGGCCTGCGTCAACACCCGAACTAAGGATAGGGAGCGAAGTAGTCGAACGCGCCGACAACTTCACTTATCTTGGAAGTCTGATCAGCCCTAATGGGTTGGTGTCTGACAAAATCTCAGCACAGATTCAAAAAGCTCGTTTGGCTTTTGCCAACTTACGTCACCTATGGCGAAGACGAGATATCCGTCTATCAATTAAGGGACGAGTATACTGCGCAGCAGTTCGCTCTGTTCTACTTTACGGCTGTGAAACATGGCCATTAAGAGTAGAAGATACTCGTAGGTTACTAGTATTTGACCACAGATGTCTTAGAAATATTACTCGCATCTACTGGGATCACCGGGTAAGTAACAGTGAGGTTAGACGCAGGGTATTAGGGAATGATGGTAAATCAGTTGATGAGGTCATGAATCTTCATCGACTGAGATGGTTGGGTCGCGTGTTACTTATGTCTGAACACCGATTACCACGACGCGCCATGCTGACTAGTGTAGGGGGTGGTCGGAAGAAAGTTAGGGGCGGCCAAACCAAAACATGGCATCAGTGTTTGAAGTCACTAACTTCTAGCCTGAGCCATGTTGGCAGATGCAGACTACCTGGTTGGGGTCCGCGTGACTATCGTAACCAATGGTTGGAGACTCTAGGTGACATGGCTCAGAATCGATCACAATGGCGTAGGTGTATACACTCTTTATCTTCCCTTAAACTATGAGATTAAAATTGATTCATATCTCTCTTCCTTCCCGTACTATATCCTTATATACAACCTTTCTTTATATACTACCACCACTAAATTAATTACTTCTATGAATCCGGTGTTGATCTTGTTGTGCTAACGAGGTATGGCAACTTGGACCGATGCATATATGTGCCTGGTCCTACGTTGTAGCTGACTGACTGACTGACTGTTTCTATTATAGGAGTTTTCACTGAATTCATTTTTAGCTACATCAAAATGTGAGTTGATAGTCTAAAGATGACACTTTGATTTCGATCCACTGAGTGAAATTTTATGAGACATTCTTGTTTTAACTGTGACATCCATTCATCTAATGAAATCTACGTTTAAAGAACTGATATCCCATCTCTAACGCCACTATTATGAAGTAAGACCTTGAATTTGTTATTAACGTTTGGGGTTTAGAAATGATGTACGGCGTTCATTGATAGAGAATACACACATATCAAACGAAATAATAAGTTTGTATTTGAATTCCTGACTACTCTCAAGAAGTTATTAACTAAATTAAAGCCTTATAATCATAGATAACATTTCGGAAATTGGCTATTGTACAGTGAGGGTCGAATCAATGCTGATACAATTGGCAAAACAGTTTTTAATAGGTACATTGCAGTCTTCCACCACCAACTAGTTTGAAAAGTAGTAATGTGTACTACAAATGAGTCTGACGACACGGAACGAAGAAAATATAGCTCCACAAAGCAATCTCATAAGACAAAGTTTAAACAAGCAAAAGTGAAAAATTGTCAAACAGTCAACGTAGAACCTGTTATGAGGAGGAAATCAACAATTAGAATTATTAGCCAAATATTTAAGGACGATATAAAATAAAGTGTATCAACTAACATCAGTCGCCATAATTAGAAATCGATCCCCAGTACCCAAACATTTGTGAAACTCGAGCATTTCCTCAAGAGGTAAATCACAACATACATCACCATTCATCACGAACAACAAATCCGGAGATCCAGATAATAATTGGTCACGAAATTGATATATACCCCCAGCTGTTCCTAGCGATGTGAACTCTTGTAAATATCTGTTAAATTTGAATGCACAACATTCCGTAGGATTATAAGTATAAATATATATCTTTCGACATGCAATTCAAATGAAACTCCTACTAAAATTTATTTAGGAATTAGGCCCATTTCCACATAAGGACAAAATATGAGAGTTTAGGAAACCAAACTGTAGTTTAATCTTCAAAGTTACGTAAACACAGTAAGGATAGTATAAGGATCAGTAAATATTAGTTAAGATCTTTTCCTCAGAAACAATATGCATCTTTGGCGCCTTCGTAATGTTATTTTGGCTGTAAAAGGTCGGATCTACAACGCGTCGGTGAGAGCGGTTTTGCTCTATGCTTGTGAAATCTGGCCTCTCCGAGTTGAAGATGTTAGACGACTCTCTGTATTCGATCATCGTTGTCTTCGAAGGATTGCTGACATCCAGCTACCATGGAACTGCATCTGCTAACGTTACTCTACTGCCTTGTGGATTAGACTTCTAGGTCAAAGGCTCGAGGAGTGGCCCTCTAAGAGAACCACCTGCTTCGGTCTTGACGCCTGAGCAGTATTCCAGCCCTCAAGCAAACCGAATGACGAAGTATGGTGTATATACATTTGGTACATACTTGTACTTGTACCAATGTTTGTGTTCAAATAAACAATTAAAAATAAATCTACTAAGACCTTGTGTTCGAAATGACAGACCAACCCTCATCCTGGTCTCCAAATCTACTCGGAAACAGAATTAAAGCCTATCATAGTGATACAGACATAGTTACTCCTTAAATTATCATAAATAATGTGAATGTTATGGTTTGGAAGATTGCATACACGTCTTTCTAATATAATTTCTCCAAGTATTGTCGCTTCATGGACTACTTAAAAGACTTCTAGTCTATAACCCGACAACTGAAGTATTAATCAGTGTAAGCCAAGGCTTTCATATAATCCAATCACTAAACTATAGTCCACTGTCTTGAATTAGTGACGAAGGATCATAATTGTGAGAAAAAAAACCCAAAGTGACAGTGAAATAAGATAAGAAAAATTATATAAACGAACACAATCCTCGGTGATTAAAATGAAACTGAGATATGACTGGCTACACAGCGTGCAGGATGATGAATTCTCAAAAGCATTTTCTAGGATGAACTCGCTTCTGAAATCAACAAGCAGATTTAAATGAAGTGCGTTCACTGACTTTCAGTGTGTTTTCACTTGTATTGATTTATTTGACACAGTTTATTTTGATTTCAATTTTAGTAGTTAATGTACTGTGATTTTGTGTCCATGCGACGATCGCTCAGTTTGTACTCAACGAATACTGAATTTAACCGATGTATAATACAATAAAAATATAGTTTAATTCTTTTGTGAGCCTGTGAAATACAAACTTCTTACAAGATTTCACTTTTTCGTTGATATATTGTGTATTGGTCATCCGGTTTATTAGGCGCCCAGATCCTGTTTCATATTAGAAAAATCTCTTGATTGTTTTCAGTCACTCAAGTTATGAAATCAACAACTAATGTGCGGCGGCCTCTGCATCAATAAGCCTCAACATACACAAAGGAAAAAGCAAGATCCTCAAATACAACACGAAGAACGCCAAGCCAATCACACTTGATGGCGAAACTCTGGAAGAGGTAGAAACATTCACGTACCTGGGAAGCATCATTGATGAACAGGGAGGATCTGATTCAGACGTAGAGGCGAGGATTGGCGAAGCAAGGGCAGCATTTCTACGATTGAAGAACATATGGAACTCAAAACAACTTTCAACTAATTTCGAAGTGAGAATCTTCAATACGAACGTCAAGACAGTCCTACTGTACGAAGCTGAAACGTGGAGAACTATTACATCCATCGTCAAGAAGGTACAAGTATTTATAAACAGTTGTCTACGCAAAATACTCAACATTCACTGGCCGGATACTATCAGCAACAGCGTTTTATGGGAGATGACAAACCAGCTTCCAGCTGAAGGGGAAATTAGGAAAAGACGTTGGAAGTGGATCGGACATACATTAAGGAAATCATCAATGTGCATCACGACTCAATCCGTAACTTGGAATCTGGAAGGGAAGCGGAAAAGAGGAAGGCCAAAGAACACACTACGCCGGGAAATAGAAGCCGATATGAAAAGGATGAATAACAACTGGAAAGGATTGCCCAGGACAGGGTTGGATGGAGAGTGCTGGTGGGCGGCCTATGCTCCTCCAAGGGGAGTGACAGGCGTAAGTAATTTTAGTATGACTCATATTTTTTATTCATTTCGATAAGATACTCAATACTGGCCGGTATGTTCGTGTGTCCGACTCAACGACTATAGTTCTTTTAATTGTTGTTTTTATATTTAGAAATGGATAAAGTTTAAAGCCAAGTTGTCCTTGTTATGACTATAGCTTTCACATATACTCTGGGGTCGCCAGTATCGTGTTTAAGGTTCTAGTAGAATATCTGTAGGACAAATTAAATCCTACACTTAAGTATCCAAAAAAATACCAAAAAATAACAGAAAATCAATAAACATCAAAACTCTACACACCTAACGGAAACTTTGAACTCGTGTTGAGCATTTGAAATCAGCTGGTTTAGAGCCTCATTTGGTTGGTAAAATCCCAAAAGAATGATTTCTCTCAATCCCGGTAACTAAATCACAATGTCGAATTCTAATGATTACCTTGGAAAATGCTTCAATATGATGGTAAACAACTGGAAACCCAGCTATCGGAAAAAGTGGTTTCGGTAACTCCAACGAAAGTGGCCTGAAGCGAGTCCCTTTATTTGAAAAAGTAATCGAAATGCCAATTATTACCTTTACATGGACCACCAATTAGGATTATAGCTTTAATTTTTTTCGTGCTATCAGTAAGTACAACTTCATCATTTTCCATCTTCTTGTGAAGATATTTCTAGATCGCACTTAAAACCAAGTAGTTACTACTGAAATAAAGGTAAGCGAAATGTAATAAGTAATTGAATCCTTCGGAAGCATCAGTAACTGAATATTTTCGGCCTTGAGAGGCCATGTAAGACAAGTATAGAGCACAACGAACTACACCAAAAAAATCCTTGCCGAAACTTTCCCAGTCAAGTCAGGGTCACAATGATATTAAAGGTAGCTTACGCCAGCATAAACCTCGTTGACTTGTAATTTCAATCTTATTGTCAGTCAGTCACAACGTAGAACTTCGTACGTACGTACATCAGTTCGAGTTGCCATACCACATTAGCACAGAGATGCAGTTGTCGATTCAAATCCCATAGTGGTAGAAGTAGTAGGAGTATAATCAGAAATCCAAAAGATTAGGGGTTTCAAGAAATTATTGAAGGAGTATAGTACAGTGAAATAAATTTGGAAAGAGAAAAAGATAAAGACATGAGGAATTCAGAAGATTAGAATTTGGTAGAACACAAAGAGTGGATGCATCTTCGCCATTGCAAACGATTTTGAGCCATGTCATTCAAGGTCTCTAACCATCGGTTGCTGTCATCTCGCGAATCCCAACCAGGTAGTCTACACCTACCAACATGGCCCAGTCCACTTGTCAGTGACTTCATTGATTTGTGCCACGTTTTGGTCTGGCCACCCCTAGCTTTCTTCCAACCTACTCCTACACCATGAAACATTGCACGTCGGGGCAGTCGGTGGTCGGGCATACGTAACACATGTCCCAGCCATCTCAACTGATGAAGTTTCACTACTTCATCAATCGATTTGCCATCCCTACCTAGTACTCGTTTCCTAACAACTGCATTACTTACCCGGTGGTCCCAGGATATACGAGCAATGCTTCGAAGACACCTATGATCGAACACTAGTAGCCTACGAATATCCTCTACTCTTATTGGCCATGTTTCACTGCCATAGAGTAGGACGGAGCGAACTGCTGCACAGTAAACCCGTCCTTTGGTTGCTAGACGGATATCTCGCCTACGCCATAAATGACGCAAGTTGGCGAAAGCTAGACGAGCCTTCTGTATCCGTGCTGAGATTTCGTCACATACCAGACCACAAGGGCTGATGAGACTTCCAAGATAAGTGAAGTGGTCTACACGCTCAACTACTTCACTCCCTATCATTAGTTCAGGTGTCGATGCAACCCAATCCTGAAGTAACATTTTGCACTTCGAGGGAGAGAATCGCATTCCGAACATGCCTGCATAGTTGCTTATAGTGGTCAGAAGACTCTGCATGTTGTCAGCGTCTTCACCGAGTAAAACTATGTCGTCGGCGTATTCTAAGTCGACAAGTGAGTCTCCTGGTAAAAGTTCAACTCCTGGAGGTTTAGCTGATGAAAGTGCTATCTCTAAAAGTAAGTCAATGACAAAGTTAAACAAGAATGGGGAGAGTGGACAGCCCTGACGAACGCCACTTGTGGTAATCAGTTCTGATGACAGTTCGCCATAGGCTCTAACTCGACCAGTTGTGCTCGAGTAGAGAGCCTTTATGAGGTTAATGTACTTCTTTGGTACTCCTTTCAGTGACAAACATTGCCATAGAACCTCACGATCAACAGAGTCAAATGCCGCCTTAAGGTCAAGAAATACTACTATTGTGGGACGTCTGAATTTGTGTCTATGTTCTAGGACCTGACGTAGGGTGAATATCTGGTCTATGCAACCACGTCCAGGTCGAAAACCAGCTTGGTTTTCTCTAGTCTGCTCTTCACGAGCTTTGGTTAGGCGACCTAGTATTATTGAAGCTAATATTTTAGACACTATATTAGTCAAACTGATCCCTCTGTGATTGTCACAAGAGGACTTTTGTCCTTTCTTATAAACTGGCACAATCAGTGATTGGGACCAGTCAGATGGAATTACGTCCAGTTCCCAGATTCTACCTAAGACCTCAGTCAATCTCACTGCTAGTACTGGACCACCATCCTTAAAAATCTCAGGGGTCAACCTGTCAGGGCCTGCTGCTCTCCCTCGCTTCAGATTTCCTATAGCTTTTTCAACCTCACAGAGGGTTGGAGGACTTACATCAATTTGCCATTCAGGACGACTGGGGATCGTGGGTAATTGAAGTGTGGCTGAAGGCCAGTTGAACTGATCCCTAAAGTGTTCTGCCCATCGATCCAACCTCCTGGATTGAGAATGAATTATATGCCCATCTTTATCTGAGATGGTTTCACTGATATTCGGGTTCCTAATACCGGTTTCTTTAACGAGTCTGAATAGCTGCCTACTGTTACCTATTGCCGCTGCCTTTTCCATCTCTCTTGCTTTCGCTACCCACCACTGTTCACGATCATTACGTAGACTTCTTATAAGCCTGCGCTTAAGTTGACTCCGCTCTTCGTTATGCTCAGAGCCAGGTGGGATGAGTTTACGAGCATCTATCAGTGCGGTAGATGCTGCCGAGATCCATTGTTTCTCCCTAACGTTATGGTTTACCTTATTAGCGGATATCACTGCTGATTCCACAGCTTTTCGGATGTCATTCCACGCTGCCTCGGGGTGGACACAACTTACATGGCTGCCTAACTGTTTTTCTAGTTGTTCCTGAAATATATTCTTAGCTTGCCTACCATTAAGTAGAACCCTTAGAGGCTTCCCTGCAGTGTCTTTCCTACGTCCAGTAAGACGCAGACAAATACGTGCTCGCACTAGAGCATGATCTGAATCTAAGCATGTGCCCCAGAATGAGCGACAGTCTTCTATCGAGCCCCTCCATCGGTGGCTGATAGCGATGTGATCTAATTGGGTCCAACGTTGGGACGAATTCGGGGGTCGCCAGGTCAAAAGATGTTTTTCCTTATGCTTAAAGTTAGTATTTGCAAGAAATAGGCGGTTATCTGAGCATAGCTGCAACAGACGGTCGCCATTATCTGTTCTTTTCGCCATGACACCATAAGATCCACCCAGGTGTCCTTCCCTTTCACTTAGTTTACCTACTTGAGCATTAAAGTCACCTGCTACTATTACTACATCAGAACGCCTAGCTTCTCGGAGAAGGTCAGAAAGTTTCCTGTAGAACTCATCTTTTATATCGTCTGAGCTGCAGTCAGTGGGAGAGTAGGCAGAGACGACGAAGAGGCAACGACGAATTTCCCTATCTTTCCGAGTCCTTACTGATCCGTTTAGTCGAACAGCGCATAGACGACTGTCTACTGGGATCCAGTCTAAAAGAGCTAGTTCTGCCCTAGGACTTAATGCTATACCTACTCCAGCGAGGCCACGGGAAGCAGCGTCAGGGCTTCCAGATACACGGAGCGTGTATCGAGATGAAACTTTATTTTGATTAGGTGCGGTCAAATGAATGACACTACTCGGATCTTGTATGCGCGTTTCGGAGACGCAGCACACATCGATGGTGTAAGATTCTAGAGTTCTAGCTAAGGAAGCCTGTTGTCCTATTTGGCACAATGTTCGGACATTAAAAGTTCCTATATGTAGTTTAGAGCGTGGTTTCAAGAGACCAGGAATAACGTTCTGTGTACTCGAATCGTTTGCCCTAGCGGTGCGACGCGATAAAAGGACGTAGGAAGGGTTAGTCGAGGAGATAACAGAGTTATTAGGTGTAGGAAGGATTTGAAAGCGACCAACTTGGTCTTGTGTGCAGTTAAGGGTATGAGGGCTAGTATCACTTCCCGGCTGCCCACACCGTGGAAGGGTATTTCTTGAGGGACCTGAAAAAGAAGTTGGATTAGTGTTGGTCTTAACGACCTGGGAGCGTGACCGCAGTGCCCAAGGGACATCTGCTTGAGGCCGGTCACGCACGGCCTTTTTGTGGGGGATTTTTGACGTGTTAGCTCCGTTCTTCAAAAGTCCTTACCGCCGGAGACGGAAATCCGTGGGATAAGGCGAGGTGTGCATTTTTAGGGTCGACCTTTTCTAACCCCACCCCTCCTTGTGGGAAGGCAGCATCGCTGTCATGCTGGTTGTCTGAAGGAAACACCTTACTGCTTTCACACCTCTGTACAGTCAGCAGTACGACTTCGCCTTCGGACCTTGGGATTGCTGCTTTTAGTCTCACCGCTCTTCAACCGACCTGTCTGGCATGGTAGGACCTTGAGGAACGATTGTTCCAGCCAGCATAGCTCGATTGGATCATCACGATAGGCAAGCCCGACCACCACGTCAAGGTAGCAGCAACGGTCGGGTCAATCTTATTGTAAGTAGTTTAAACCCGGAAACAGACACCAGATAACTTTGAGATTGTTAGAGTACTTGAAGCATTGCGTCTGTCACTTTATGAGTAAATATTAAATAAGTGATGAACATAGGGAATAAAATGTTGATATTTTAAAAATGAATTTTGACCAGTCTCGGTTGACATGTGTGCAGATGGCTTCGATATAGCCGATTATGACGTAAGTTACTGCTAACTTATACCTTTGCAGATAACTTTCGGTAAATTAAGGATTTAAACAAACAATAAAGCTGAAACTCATGTGAGACTATCTTTTCCTTAGAAGACAATAAACAGGGGAAAACACTACCTGTGTCATAAGTTCGGCAACGAAACAGTGAAGATTTTCAATTAGTGCATGGCCAACCCAATTATAGTAGTTCGTGCCATAACAAAAGACATAAATACTCTGAATGGTTTTATACTCGCAGATCTAAACAAAGCTTTCGAGTGTTTCAGTTCCAAATTTAAGATCGATGCTCCGGGAAGGGTTCAACAAGTACAGACATTGTAATAACAATTCTGCCGGAACACAGCATCGGTATTTTATGTTGATATGTTAAAAGTGACACTGAATCACCGTAATACTAAATATTCGTGGAACATAGGTTAACCGCCGTTCTATGCTTGCAACTGGTGAATTAGCCTAGAAACTATCGACAATCTAGTGCAGATTGCACATCAAATACATTATTCTAAGCAATATTAAACTTTTGAGCAAATGGAGACCAAGTAACTATGCTTTAAATAAACTGTCACACCAGATAGTGAATTAGTTTAGAAACAGTCTACTACGAAAAGCTGCAATTAACACATTAGCTACTAACCCCTTGAGAATCCATTGCTCAATAAACCGAGTTTTTATATAATTGAGAGCTGTGAATATTGTAAATAGTGTAACCGCCAGAATTAGTTAAGATGACCCCTAACTAGATCTGATTAGTTTTCTAACCTCTTCTGGAGACTCAATGACCTCCAAAATAGAATTACCGCTCTAACACGATCTTGTTGAGCGTTAAATAAAAGGATGATGACATTATAAACTGTTTTTTAACGTGTTCTGAATTTTACAAATATCCTTTCAAACTTGGAAAGAGGTGTGAATCGGTCATTTATTGGAAAAGGTGTGTGGATTTTAAAAGAGAGAATACGTATAAATTTTTCTAACAATTCTTTCATTTAATCCAAAGGAGAATGAAGATATTGATTATTAGTTCTAATAACCATTATCTTAGTGGTGAGCACATATGAACCTAAAGCTATGACGGCACTACCTGTTTGAAAAGAAGGAGCTGCCACAGACTATGTATATTAGGCCACAGGATGTTGTAGCGTTAAATAAATCCCCAAAATCACTAGCTCTGTAAGTGTTCGATATTGGATGCTGACCACGTTAGTTTTAGTGGACTCACCTAGCTGAAGGCTCTCGGTCATGCACCCGCACCAGATTACGGGTAGAAACGCCGTGTTAAACTTCTCCTGCGATCACTAGCCAGTTTAGATCAGTCACTCCTCGATAAATTGATAACCTATCAAACATATCCTCCATCCTCCTCGCTTCTGATTTTTGATTTCACTAGGTGCACACGATTCAATTATAGAAGGTGTTGCTGGTTAAAGTGTCTTCAAACTACAGTACCCTTGGTATCTTCAGTGGCAATAATTCTGAAGACTCTGACAGATATTTGAACATTCTCACGTTATGAGAAGACTTTACTCAGTAGATTTCTTCTAAAGCCTAGAGTCTGAGTAGCGGTTGGACAGCTGTGTGTAAATGAACTTCAAAATATATTTGAGTACCTAATGCTAGTATGCACTAAGGATGTAGAAATCTGGCGAGAAATATCAGAAGATGCAGATGCATATGAGTATATATGCAACTCAGACAGTTTGAAATATTTTGATAAGCCGGTCTGAACAGTGCCTGATACCTATCAGCGCGGCGAAGTGCGTCTACGTGCACTTAGTGGATACAAAGGTAAAGAGGTACAGCATGGTGGAAGTGCCTGTACTCGTTCTCCGGTCTCACAATGGTCTTATGGTGAAAGTCACGGTCTTAAGACCACAGTCCATCGCTGGGAGATTACAGCTATTAGGTTCATAACCCTGTGAGCCCTAAGGCGGACATTCACCAAGTTAGATATTACAATGTTCACTACAGTATACATAACCTTGGTAACAACTAAATCAAAAAAGTGGGTCCAAGCCACAAGACCGTGTTTAAAAGGTGACTCAGATATAAAAGAAAACGTAAAGGGGTAGCTTGCCGTGCAAATTCGGAGCACCAGGATTTGCTATACTGTAGCTGCAAACAATTCCCCAAAATCAATAGCACTTTAAGTGTTCGACATTGGATGCTGACCACATTGTTTTAAGTGGACTTGTTTAATTGAAGGCTTTCGGTCATGCATCCGCACCAGATCACGTTACGAATCAGCGTGGGAAACAGCTCCCACATTCACTAGCCAGATTAGAGCAAACGCTTCTCGATATATTGATAACGGATCAAATATATGTTTCCAATCTCTTCGCATTTGACTTCTGATTTTAACCGATTGGTGGACGATTCGAATGAAGGTGTTACTGGTTCATAGTTGTAAAACTACAATACCAGTCATACCTTCAATACAAAGAGTGGCTTGAAAAGCTAGACCTATTTAATCTGTCCTATCGCGGATTATGAGGTGATCTGATTTGAAGTATAGAATACTAAGAAATGATTTTGGACCTAAGTTTGATATTAAAGAGCATTTGAATTATGGTACAAACTAGTAATCCTAGAAACAACACAATTTAATCAAGAAGTATTAGATGAACACGAACGAATGTATTGTATTCGGAATTCAAAATCAGACAGTTCTCAATACGAAGGAATCATTGGTTTATACAAACATCATGTCCGTCACAGCTTAAATTGGAGTGTAAGTGTCTGTAACCGATCGTACGTCTTCTGAAGTTCATCCTGTGTCTGTCCGACAGTGTATTGGATAAAGGCTTTGTATTATCTAGAATGCACTCTTTAGTATTAGAATTAAAAACTAAAATTTGAACAGACTCACCTGGGTCCTGGAATTGTATTTGATCAGCATGTTTGTTATGCATGCTCAAGTCATTGATATTTAGAATTTGCACCGTAGATTTTGCAACGTTCTTCACTGAGATCTCCGTGGCTGGTCGACGATCATTCTCACAATAATATGTAACTTCTGAAGACTATAAACACCTCATATTCAAACGGAGAATTATTCCTTTTAATAGTTTTGATAGAGTCTATTTAGCCACACGATGTTTAGCATTTCTATATTGTAGTGGAAATGTATCTACTTTTCTCTTCAGTTCACTGAATGTTGAAACAGCAATAGAATCAATAGCAATTTTCAGTGTCCTGACGAAATTTTCTGCCTGACCATTTGAACAAAGGTGCCTGGGAGCCGTAAACAAATGTCTGCCCCCTATACCATTCAACCAACTAGTGACCGCATCCTCAGCGAAATGAGAGCCATTATCAGTCACTAATAGCATGAGAACCCCTTCTCGACTAAACACCTTCCTTAACGCTTGGATTGTAAAGTCAGAATTTGGTGAAGTTGTAATAAATCCTTGAGGCACTTCGAAAAAGAATCAATGAATACAAGTGCATAGTATTTGCCAAGAAATGGACCACAATAGTCTGCATAAATTCTCTGCCAGACCTCACACGATACTGGCCATGAAGTCCACTTCGAAGGCTGACTTTTCAACTTATGACATTTTTCACATTTGTTTGCTGTACGACAAAGTACGACAAAAGTACCCGTGGCATACGTGTTTTCACACCGAGTCATCACTTCTTGGAATCTGTTACCCGAAGCAGTGGTATCCAATCGTTCATTTGACTAATTCAAGAGAAAATTGAACACTCACAGAAGCATGCTAGCAAAAGAATAATATAGGCCGTAGGCCTCCTGTGCATATTACATAAATTGGATCTAGATTTGTTACTTTGGACACCGGTGTTCCGTAAACTGCAGCACCTAAGTAAAGACATTTCACCCGGTCCGGATATGGTTCATTCTGCTATTATGAGGGAAGCAGCTTCAATTCTACAACACGGCTTAGCGTGATGTTTTCATACTTGCTAAGCCGTAGTAAACTACCGGAAATTTGAAAGCTGGCTCACATCACCCCGATTTTCAAAGGAGGTCGACGCAGTGAACCCTCAAGCTACCGACCGGTGGCCCTTCCCTCCATATCTTCTGAAATTATGGAGTCCTTGATATGCGATGGTATACACGACCACTTATTATCCCTAAAGTTCTTCTCACCCCAACAGCATGGTTTCAGGAAGGGTCACTCTTGTATAACCAACCTGTTGACTGCGGTGGACAGACGGACAAGCATCCTTGACCGTAAGGGGAAGGTTGACTCCATTTACCTTGATTTCTCAAAAGCTTTTGATAGAGCCAACCGTATATGCCTTATCAATGAGCTTGAGAGGTTTGGTATCAAACCACTTCCAATTGACTGGCTCACTTTATATCTAGAAAACCGACATTTTAAGGTCAGGGTTAGCTTCACTTTCTCTCAGGCTATGGAATGTCCTGGTGGGGTCCGCCAGGGCTCAATACTAGGGCCTTTTCTCTTCTTGATTTATATAAACGATGTTCCACAACAGGTATAGTCTTACTTATTACCTTTTGCTGATGATGTGAAACTTTGGAGAGAGAGATAGGCAACCAAGAGGATAAACTGGCACTTCAGGAAGATCTGACTCGACTTAAAAGTTGGGCAGATGATAACGGACTTACCTTCAACACTTCAAATTGTAAAGTTGTCCATCTGCGACATGTTGCAGACTATAGTTACAACTTAAGAAACTCCTCTCTAGAAGTATCTTAAGTGGAAAAAGATTAAGGAGTTTCGGTACCCTACTACTTGAAGTTGTACGCTAACTATGACAAAAACGCTTTTCAAGCAACCTTGCACTGGTAACATTGAGGCGCATTTTCGGCCAGTTTGACGGTAGAACTTTCCACGTAATCTTCAACAGTTTTATTCGTCCCCATTTAGAGTACGGAAACATAGTATTTTCTCCCTCTCTCCGAAAAGATTAGAACACTCTGGAGCGTATCCAAAGTCGAGCCACGAAATCAGTTCGGGGACTCAAATTCAAACCTTTTTTAAGAGCACCTCCAGGCACTTAACCTTTAGCCGTTAGAGTATAGGCGTCTTAGAGGTGACCTTCTTACGTCTTACAGCATCCTTAACACTTCTGATCATCCCTTTGAACATCTACTTAAGCTTAGTCACAACACTGACCTAAGGGATAACATCCAGAAACCGGAGACACAACATAGCAGAACGGACTGTAGACACAACTTGTCAAATGCTGAAATTCGTTGCCGACTGCGCTAGTCCAAGCAACTTCCCAGGAGTCCTTTAGGAGGAAACTTGACCTATCCTCAAGGACTAAGGATAACATCTAATTATGATTTACCGATTTCTTTTTTCCTATTATCGTTAAAATACCTAGGCTCCTGCCTGGAGGTATTGGTGATCCACTGCTACTAGACATGGAAGCCCGTTAAGCGAAAGCTTCTTCTATTCCATCCATAACCATTTGTTCCACTTGAACCACTACATAGCGCCGACTATGAAAAGTGAAGGCCACTAGAACTCCACGGTAGGAACTCTCGTGAGTTTTTATTTGATTTCATCTGGTTAGAGTTAACCCTTTAAGACTCTATTTATAGTAGCAATTTGTTACGTTTGAGTCGTATTTTCCTCGAGAAACTATGTTATCTTAATTTCTTGGTGAATGACGTATTTTTCATACATGTGCCGCATCAGTGACTTGACGAGGGAGAGAGTCACCACTCAAACACTGTTCAAAAACCTCTAATCCCAGTTTTCACCAGGTTCAGGCTAACCCCAGTTTTCTTGAATTCATTATCAGAACAGATTTTATGCTGAACTTTTAAAGTTCAACAGTACTGATTTTAAACTCTTGCATAATTTGGACCTGTGTTATGTTACTGGTAAATCAGTCTTTGTGACATTCATCATCATTTTGTTTAGTGGTGATACATGCGTGTACCGTGAATTACAACAATGTTTCTGGGTCACTAACTTATATTTCGCCGAGTTGCTTCAGTTACTTTTGATTTAAATCCATAAATACCTATTAGTACAAGCTTTTACTTTTTCGGAGTCAAAACTCCTAATTTCTCTTTACAAATAAGGCCTTGCTTTAAAGTGGATCTTCGAGTTATTTATAAACTATTAGCAAGGGTGGTTTAGTAAGGGTGCAGCGTAACAGATCAAGTCATTTATTTAATTAAACACATTTATTTATTTATTTAAACACATACATATTGGTACAAAGGGGCACCAGATACATATGCGCCACACAAAACAATGAGAATGGGAAGAGAAAGGGGGAAGATGCGTATATATAAACGAAAAAAATAGGATAAGAAAGAGAAATGATAGGGGGAAATGAAATGTACAACCAGAAGACTCTTCCAGTTAAAAAAGTTATAACTGCTCTTTATGAAGAAAGTAAAAGAATGTTACAACAGGCTCGCCACTGGCTTCTATTCTGAGCCATATCTGATAACGTCTCTAGCCACTGTGTTGCACCATCTCTCAGACCCCAGCCAGGGAGTCGTGAAGGACCAACGGAAGCTAGCCCTTTGCAGCTCTCTTTCATGCCACGACACCATGTCATACACTGACCCCCTCTCCGCTTTTACCAACCAGTCCCAGAGTCGGCAAATAATGCACGACGTGGAAGTCTCTGGGACGACATTCGTAGAACTTGTCCAAGCCACCGAAGTCGGTGTTTCAAGATGGTGAAATCAATTGAATTATTATCTCTGCGCCCGAACACACGATGCCGAACCTCTGCATTACTAACATGGTGTTGCCACTGGATGTCAGCAATCCTTCGGAGACAACGATGATCAAACACAGAGAGTCGTCTAACATCCTCAACTCGGAGAGGCCAGGTTTCACAAGCATAGAGCAAAACTGCTCTCACCGACGCGTTGTAGATATATTTTCGTTCGTTGTATCACATGGGTGTCTGATATTTACTGCTTCTTCCGCTATCGCTGTTGGGTCTTCCACGTATTTTCGTTTGTCAGCTCTAATGCCCCTCTTCACTTGCTTGTTCTCTTCAATGTATTCGACCTTTGGTTTGACTTTCTCTGTTCCTGTTCGACTGTTGTTAATTGCTATCTTCTCGTCCTTTCTTTTGGAATCTTGTTCAGGGTTTCCATAGAGGTCCATTCCTTATGAAGATGCTTGTTGGGGCCCAGCACCTCCTGATACGTTAACGTTAGTGATTCTTTGAGATCTTGTGAGACTGGGGACCTATTGTTGTGAGCTATTTTGAATTGGTTGAGCTTGTCAGTATCTCGAAGGAAGAATTCATTGAACCTTTGTAATTCTGTTTTTGTTTAGTTGTCCAACGCTTCTTTGGCTTCAGTTTCATCTTGGCCACAATCAGGTGGTGATCTGAAGCAATGTCAGCTCCTCTCCTGGTTCTCATGTCTTCTATTGACCTTTTTAATTTTTTACTGATGCAAATATGATCAATCTGCTTCTGTGTAGTGTGATCCGATGAAACCCATGTAGTTGTGTGTATGCGTTTGTGTGGGAATATAGTGCCACCTATAACCAATTTGTTGAATGCACATAGATTTGTGAATCTCTCACCATTCTCATTCCTTTCTCCTAGTCAGTCCATGTCATCCCATGATATCTTCATAGCCATTGTTGTCCATTCCGACTTTGACGTTTAGGTCTCCCATCAGTATGATCAGGTCCTTTCCTGAGCACTTCGATATGATCGGTCGCAGCCTCTCGTAAAACTGATCTTTATCGTTGTTATTGCTGCCTATGTAGGGTGCATAACATTGTGTAACATTCATTATGGTTCCCTCCTTTGTTTTGAAAGATGCTTTGATGTTTATGGATCCATGAGATTCCTATACTATAAGTGCTTTTCGTGCTTCTCTAGATAGCACCGTAGCTCTGATGCTGTAACCATTTCTAACTTCTTTATTTTGTGAAGACGCGGTATTTTTGGAGATGCTAGTGATCCTTAGGAAATACCGTACCAATGTGATTACTCGGCAGTTAACAGGCCCAATTATTCCTCAGACATATTTGCTGTCTTTATTGTTGCTACTGTCCAAATGACAAACCTAGTAGTCTAGGACTTCAAGAAACAAGTGTTTTACTCAATATAGCCTGAATGAATCATTACGATAGCCAAGTAAGACAACTGTATTAAGATATTAGCTACAATCAAAAACAATTATATCGTCTTTAATTATTGAATTTCTACAACATACACCAAGTAACAGTGTGGTATTGAGTAATTCAGTTATTTACAAGCATATACACTAAAGTGAAATTAAGACTGATTGAATGGGAAAGAAAAAGAAATGTTAAAACCAGAAATATTTTAATGAATAACCAGTTGCTCACTTCATGGGTGTTGGGGTCTTCAACAATACAACCGAACTTCATAGATTGTTGACGTGTCGCCTATTTAAGAACAATAAATTACGAAATTTTTAGAAACTTCACGATGCCCATGAAAATATATCAAAATTCAAGAGAATAAATCATTACAACTTCAGTGAACCGATTAGGGACTGTCACCTCAGATTACCATAGCCGGTTGTATTCGTCAGATTTTTTCGGTGCATTAGTTTTTGTTTAAACTCCCAGATAACTTGGAGTTTGAAACCATTCTCAAGAATAACAGATTTTCTGTAGTCACTCCTGTTAAGTGTAACTAGGTAACAATATCAACAAACCACAGGTATATTGAGTGAGGATAGTAAGGCGATGTAGCCTTCTAAAAACGTTGAGTGGTTACTGTATATTGTCCTTACATAGTCAGTGTAAAATAACTTTACAGAACTCCGACTTATCCTAATAAGTGAATTTAAGTCATTCAAATGAATCGAAAAGCACAACCAGTCTTAGAGGATCCCACACACTACTTTTCTGTTGTACTCTTTGGCATTGCAAAGTTCAGGTATGTCTATCCACAAAGTCAAACGCTTTCTCCTAATGAAGGAAGCTCTTGCATAATAATGAATCCCATTAACTTGACTGCTCAACAATGATCCGTAGTGTCGCGATTCGGTCTGTACATGACTGGTTCTTACGGAATCCATCCTGTTGATCTAGACGGGTGTATAAATTACTGTTGATTCTTCTGTGATGTTTCATTGTGTTCTGAACTAAAACCATGATGTTTATTTTAACTGACATAAATCGATCTTGCGTACGTGTTTTTTCAGATGTTTTATTTGATACACTAAATTTTCATTCATTTACTGCACGACTCTTTCCATTTCGTTTTTACACATTTTTATCGTTCCGTTTTGTATGGATTATTTTTGTAGCCGACCGTTTGACAAATTTTTTATTTATTAGTGAATACAAATTTCAACATAACTAGATGAGCGAATTATAAAAAAACAATTCCTTAAGTAGAACCCTATTCATTTGAGTAATCATATCAACAAAAAATTCAAACTAAATTTAGTTGGTAATTAGTGTCCTTTAGTTGGGCATGTAAATTGTATTTTTAAAGTGCAATTACCTTTATGAAGGTTTGCGTAAGTTTGTTCTTGCACTCTTAGTTTTTGCTTACTCTCCAGAACTGATTAAAATGTTCGTGTGTTTGAGCAGTGGCAGAAGTCTAATAATGTCATGACAGATAAAAGCAATCTATTCGTCGTGAAATCCAGAGTGATTTATGCAAATAGTGGCGTCGTGGTATAGAAGATAACTGTTTAGAACTGGCGTTTTTTAGTCCATCATGACTCGTAAATTGTTATCCTAGAAGTCAGAATATAAAACTGGTTATGTTCCTGTTGTTTTCTTCTGTATTCTTTAAAAGAGAACCGCCATGAGTACCTCTGTTAACCATAAATCACACGAAGCTTTTTAAGTTTTTACCTCTCAATGTACTGCTATGTCAGTTTTATTTATATCTTAATGTTATCTTTTACATGGATGACGTGATTTTGGCACTTATTGAGTCGGAAAACAATCAATTAATTACATATTGTCTTCAACTAAATGCTCTCTTTTTTATTTTAAAAGTATTTCCAATACGAAATTTTTCTATCTGCCTATTCTAAAAACATATCTAGCCAAAAGAATGGATCATGCCCACGGTTCTCATCCTTCACCGGCAGATGCTAGTATGCAGTCGAGTGATCATTCCATGGATATGAAAGTATGACTCATTTCTGTCATAAAAATTATTTATAGATGTATTTCAATACTGATATGCATTATACATTGCTTTTTTCATCCTGGATTATTGATACAGTTGGAAGTAAATGATGTTTTTCTCAAAACCATACTTTTAACTTACAGAAGCGATTGTAGCATGTCTTGGCTCTTTCATACTCGCTATCATATATGAGGCCCTAGAAGTAAGTTGTTATTTTGTTTATGTACTGAGATCTGTTAATTTGACCTATCTCTCAAAAGAACAGTTATTAGTCTTATTGTGATGAAGTTATGGTATTCATCTCTTTAAGTTAAGTAGTAGATATTACTTACCCAAGATCCATGTAGGTTGTTCCTTAAAGTCACATTATGCTATAATTAATTGTTTACAACACACAAAGCTGTTAGAGGTGGTCTTGAGTGCTGTTAGGAGTATGAGGGTGGTTATAACTTTCCGGTCACCCACACCATGGAAGGATTCTTCTAGAGGTACCTGAAAAAGAAATTAGGTTAGAGTTGGTCTTAGTGACCTGAGAGTGTGACCGCAATGCCCAAACGACAACTGCTTGAGGTCGGTCACACACGACCTTTTCGTGAGTAATTTTTATGTTATCCCCGTACTTGTTGAGACCTTACCGCCGGAGATGGATATCCGTTGAATAAGGTAAGATGTGCATTTTTAGGGTCGACCCTTTCTAACCCTACGCCTCCTCGTAGGAAGGCAGCATCGCTGTTATGCTAGTTGTCTGAAGGAAACATCTTACTTTCGTCACACTGCGGTACAGTCGGCAGTACGACTTCGCCCTCGGATCTTGGGTTTGCTGCTTTTAGTCTGACCGCGCTTCAACCGACCTGTCTGGCATGGTAGGACCTTGAGGAACGATTGTTCCAGCCAGTATAGCTCTATTGGTTCATCACAATAGGTAAGCTCTACCACCACATCAAGTTAACAGCAACGGTCAGACACAAAGCTCAGTGTACGAGATGTTACAATTGCGCTTGATGAACTGGAATAGCGGTTTTGTGAAGTATTGAGTTAGGGAAGAATATTTTGTAATTATATACATTTCAAATGAGAAACTAACAAAAGATTTGTTCCTGACAGTAGCACATTTTAATAAAAAAGAATCATATTAGGATCATTACTAGTTCATACGCGGAGATATGTCTAGTAACATCTTAACCCACTGACTCCATATTCGAAATCGTTTCAGGAAAACTGATACAACTGTTCTTTATTTCATAGCAACATATATTATACTAGCCATCTCGTCTTCACTTATAGCTGGTATCAATAAGTAATAAGCTGTGTGAAGGTCATTGAAAAACTCACATTTATAAAGCTAATAAATGTCACTGACTGAACAATGATTTTTACTATTCCTAAACAGAAGTCGCGCCTCAGCACTTACGTCTGTTACCGTTCGTGGAGGAGCATAAACTCACTACCAGCTTCTCCATCTAACTATGTCCCGGTCAATCCTTCCCAGTTGCTATTCATCATTTTGATGTCTGCTTCCGATTCCCGACGCAGTGTGTTCCTTATTCTCCCTCTTTTCCGTTTCCCTTCAGGATTCCAAGTTAGCGCTTGCTTCGTGATGCAGTTTGATGATTCCCGTGATGTATGTTATATCCACTTCTAATGTCTTTTCCTTATTTCCTCTTCATCTGGAAGTTGGTTTGTTCTCTCCCACAGTGGGTTGTTGCTGATTGTATCCGATCAACGGACATGGAGTATCTTACATAGACAATTGCTCATAAATACTTGTACTTTTTTTATCACAGTTGAAGTAGTTCTCCAAGTTTCGGCTCCATGCAGTAGAACTATCTTGACTTTCGTATTGAAGATTGTGACTTTTATTTTGGTTGGCAATTGTTATTTATTTTTATTTATTTAAACACAAATATTGGTACAAGGGGACACCCGATATATATCTGCCGCACAAATCTCATTTGATTTGTGTGAGGGCTGTGATACTGCCCAGGTGCCCAAACTGAAGCAGGTGGTTTTCTTAGGGGGCCACACCCGGAGCTTTTGACTTAAAGATCTGATCCACAAGGCAATGGGGCATCGTACGGAGATGCCGTCCCACGATAGGCGGTGACCAACGATTGATTCATACACCATTTGTTCCTTCGGGATCCTGGAACCCATGTGCACCATCGGTTTGGAATCAGGGTTTTCCAACTCCCCTAGGTGGACTTTCCGTGTCCACCAACCCAGCTAAAGCGCTGGGCATTCGCCTTTCGTCCTCTCACTTTCGTAAACAACATCCTCGCCACAAGAAGGCAGTGAGTAGGACTTCCCTGTCAGAGGCTATATATTCGCGTGTCCATGTGAGAGTATTTCGAGAGGGAGAGCGGACTCTCCCCACTCTCGGCCGTAGCAGGGCATTCGGGTCCATATGTTCTTCAATGGTAGAAATGCCATCCTTGCTTTGCCCATCCCATCGAAAACAACCTTGCTAAGAAAAAAGATAACCCCAGCTCTTGATCAAGAAAAAAATTTGTGGTTGACAGCATCTTGGTCGAAATGTGTCAGAGCATAATCAACGGTGATAAAAAACAGCGTTTCCGTCGTCAGTTATTCCCGCGTTCACTGTACAGTCCAATGAATAAATGTCTTACGTTATAAGTTAATTGGTAGTTTTTTGTCTTCAGCTTCTAGAGCGAGGTATGTGTAGTGTAATGAACGTTAAAGACATAATATGTTTGGAAGAAGACATGTTAAATTTGGAATCAGCAGTTAATCGTCAGTACTTTACTGAGATTTTGGATACCGGTCTCTGAGATATAGCAGACATCAATAGCAAGAATGCAGACTCAATCTTTTATTCGATATGCATGAAGATTCAAACGATGAAGGTCATTAGTTTAAATTGTACATATAACCTACGAATAGCTTCAGATATCTCATCGAGCTATATCCCTGATAAAACTGCCGTTCAACTGCTAAATATTTGTGATAACTCCCTACGAAGACCGTTTGTTGATTAAAATTGAGGATAAAGTCTAGACGAAAAAAATATGAATCAGTTAGAAGTTTAATAACCCAACAGAAATGATCAGTCAGTCACAACATAGAACTTCGTACGTACGTACATCAGTTCGATTTGCCATACCACATTAGCACAAAGATGCAGCTGTCGATTCGAATCCCATAGTGGTAGAAGTAGTAAGAGTATAAGCATTATGTGAAAGATTAGGGTTTGAAGATGTTATTGAAAGAGTATAATACAGTGAAATAAATTTGAAAAGAGAAAAAGGATAGGGATATGAAGAATCTGGTAGAACACAAACAGTGGATGCACCTTCGCCATTGCAAACGATTTTGAGCTATGTCATTCATGGTCTCTAACCATCGATCGCTATCATCTCGCGAATCCCAACCAGGTAGTCTACACCAGTCCCCAAATGCCCTCGTACGGCCGAGAGTGGGGAGAGTCCGCTCTCCCTCTCGAAATACTCTCACATGGACACGCGAATATATAGCCTCTGACAGGGAAGTCCTACTCACTGCCTTCTTGTGGCGGGGGTGTTGTTCACGAAATTGAGAGGACGAAAAGCGAATGTCCAGCGCCTTAGCTGGGTCGGTGGACACGGAAAGTCCACCTAGGGGAGTTGGAAAACCCTGATTCCAAACCGATGGTGCACATGGGTTCCAGGATCCTGAAGGAACAAATGGTGTATGAATCAATCGTTGGTCACCGCCTATCGTGGGACGGCATCTCCATACGATGCTCCATTGCCTTGTGGATCAGACCTTTAGGTCAAAGGCTCGGGGTGTGGCCCCCTAAGAAAACCACCTGCTTCAGTTTGGGCACCTGGGCAGTATCACAGCCCACACACAAATGACATGAAATGACGCACTACACTAACTACACTGCTCTCGTTCCTAATAGAAGAAAGACAATTTACATTATCATTATTATTATTATTACCATTATTATTATTATTATTATTATTATTATTATTATTATTATTATTATTATTATTTACTACGTCGCTTTTTCACTCCCTTTATTCCCAAATTGTGTATCCTTCCTTTCCAACTTATGCAGTAGCTCGCCCATAGTGGAAACTCTGTCCTATCTAAACGATCTCTAGTCACTGTCTGGTTGAAAGTGAATGCTTCCACCGATTATGAATACTGAAGCAGTCTTTCTGAAACCACTTACGCTGTTCAAGCTGCCTTCCTTCAACGTCCGCACACTAATGCAGATCGGACAACAGATGGGGCTGGCTATGTCTTTAGAAAGTCTTAATGTTGATGTTTGTTGTCTATCCGAGACCCGTATTCAAGACTCTAGTGAAGTACTACAAATTCGCTCTCCATCTGTCGCTTCGAAAAGCTTGTTTCACGTGCGCTTATCCGGGGACTCTGTGGCATCTTCGTCCAGTCTTGCTGGCGTTGGTGTTGCATTAAGCGCTAGAGCTGAGGCAGCACTAATCGATTGGATCCCCATTAACAGTCGGTTATATGCTGTTAGGTTAGAAAGTTCCATCAAATTGAGAAGAAACCGGCGTGAGAAACGGTGTCTTTTCGTCATCTCCGCCTATGCCCCGACAGATTGCAGCCCGGATGCAATCAAGGATGAGTTTTACCACCAGTTAACAGTTCTTCTCCAGAAAGCGCGTTCGACAGATATTGTAGTATTAGCCGGAGACTTGAATGCTCAGGTCGGGCGTCTAGGCACAGAAGAGAGTCGTTTGGGTGGCCGATGGGGACTTGGTCGCAGGACAGATAACGGGGACTGTTTGCTGCAACTGTGCACAGACCACAACCTGTTTCTGGCTAGCACTAACTTCCGGCACAGTCATCGCCGGTGTGCCACCTGGCGTCCTCCCTCTGCATCTCAAGCCTGGACTCAGATTGATCACATCGCGATCAGCTACCGCTGGCGTGGTTGTGTACAAGACTGCCGCTCCTTTTGGAGTACCTATCTGGAGTCTGATCATGCCCTGGTCTGCGCCAATCTCACCTTACTTTTCAGTGGCCGAAGGATTGACCGCCATCAACCGATCGATGTTAGTAAACTGGTTGCAACTTCTGTTGCAGGTAAGTATCGAGCTGAGCTAGCTTCTAGGCTAGCTACCATCCCACCGAAAAGTATAGATGAGCATTGGTTGCATCTTCACGACGCCATGAAAATGGCGAGCAAAGCCGCTTGCAGCTTCGCGAAACGTCCCGCTTACAAGCACTGGGTTTCTTCTGGCTCCTTACAACTGATGGAAGCCCGTCGGTCTACTCCGGGTGACCGTGAGTTTGACCACAAACGAAGGCTGTTACGTAGTGAAATCGGGCAAAGCTTGCGTAAGGACCGAGAAACCTGGTGGTCGGAGCGTGCTAATGAGATGGAAGCAGCAGCTGCGTCTGGTAACTGCCGGAAGCTCTTCCAACTCATCCGAGCCACTGGCAGCAAGAAGTCTGGTGTGAGTGAAACAATCTGCGAGGATGATGGGATGCCAATCACTAACATCTCTCGACGTCTTGGACGATGGGCGGAATTCTTCGAAGGGCAGTTCAACTGGCCTGCTGCTCCGGCAACATGAACCAGTTTGTCCTACCCCCCATGGCCGGTGGCGACTGATCCACCAAACGAGGCGGAAGTCCGCAAGGAACTCCAACTCTTGAAACGTTACAAATCACCGGGCCCAGATGACTTACCTCCGGCTCTTTTTAAAGATGGTGGTGACTTTCTGGCTAAAGAATTGACTGTGTTGTTTGCAAAAGTTTGGGGGCAAGAAAATGTTCCAACATCATGGAATGAGTCAATAGTCGTCCCTATCTTTAAAAAGGGTTCACGTTGTTCCTGTAATAAGTATCGGGGGATAAGTCTACTTCCGATTGCGTCCAAACTATTGGCTTCTGTCATTCTTCGTAGGTTGTTTAAAACCCGAGAACGATTGACTCGCGAGGAGCAGGCTGGTTTTCGTTCTGGTCGAGGATGCATTGATCACATCTTCACCTTCCGCCAAACGTTAGAACACCGTCATACTTATCGCAGGCCAACAATCGTAGTGTTTCTTGATATCAGGGCTGCCTTCGATTCGTTGGACAGGACTGTTCTCTGAGATTGTCTATTGAAGAAGGGTGTGCCTGAGAAGTTCATTAACATCTTAAAGGCCCTGTATACGAACACCTCAGGCAGAGTGAGAGCATACAACCACCTTTCTCCCTTGTTCCATTCGAGCAGCGGGGTTAGGCAGGGTTCTCATCTTGTACTCATCCTAGATGGTGAGCAGATTGAAGTAGTTGAGAAGTTCATGTATCTAGGTAGCTACATAAGTGCTGGTGGTGGCGTGAGTGATGAGATTGATGCACGTATAATGAAAGCCAGAGCGGCTTATGCCAATCTGGGCCATCTTTGGCGCCTTCGTGATGTTAGTCTGGCTGTAAAAGGTCGGATCTACAACGCGTCGGTGAGAGCAGTTTTGCTCTATGCTTGTGAAACCTGGCCTCTCCGAGTTGAGGATGTTAGACGACTCTCTGTGTTCGATCATCGTTGTCTCCGAAGGATTGCTGACATCCAGTGGGAACACCATATTAGTAATGCAGAGGTTCGGCATCGTGTGTTCGGGCGCAGAGACGATAATTCAATTGATTTCACCATCTTGAAACACCGACTACGGTGGCTTGGACATGTTCTACGAATGTGCCTGCTGTAACCTTCTTTTACTTTCTTCATAAAGAGTGGTTCTAACTTTTAACTGAAAGAGTCTTCTGGTTGTACATTTCAGTCCGCCTTATCTTTTCGTCCCTTCTCTTCCTACTTTCATTATTTTGTGTGGCGCATATGTATCTGGTGCCCTTTTGTACCAATATGTATGTGTTTAAATAAATAAATAAATAAGTCTACACCTACCAGCATGGCGCAGTCCAACTGTCAGTGACTTCATGGATTTGTGCCATGTTTTTGGTCTGACCGCCCCTAGCTTTCTTCCAACCTACTCCTACACCATGAAACATTGAGCCAACAGAAATGATAAAAAAAACAATTTTTTGATGGCGGCATAAATAAAGTGTGAATATCTGTTTGTAAAGAGAGTGGCGGAATCGGATAATACTAGTTCCAAAATATGCTTCAGCCATTTCTCTTGATGATAGACAAGGGAAAGATTGACATTGATGAAGAGCGAAAATATGTTTGATTGTAGGCAGATATTGCTGAACGTGAGACTTCTAAAATTGTTTTTTATAGCAGAAGTACTTCACGTTGGTCATAGCGTGATCTGCTGGTGATGCTTGATCGGACGCCTTAAACCTTTAAAGTTCATTCAAACCAACAAGGTCAACACCAATATTATACGTTTACAAAATTATTTATTACCTACCTCTGTTACCCCTCACGTTTATCTCAGTCTTAGATGAGAGATATAGATCACCAAGTAATCAAAACCTGAATATTTTCTCAGCATGTCCTCTTATCAAGGACACAATTGAAGTAAAAAGCACTTGTGTTATCAAATTCAGATAATGCATGTGTCTGTAAATTGAATGTTCGAGAAAATCAGATGTCATTAACTTAGCTCTTTGAGAAAATGGGGTTATATTATCAAGAAGTTCAAGTGTATTCGTGCATTATAGTTGTTTTCTCTTTCTATCTTACCGTATAGCCGATTTATTCTCTTAAAGTACCTTTAACTATATATTTTATTTCGCTCTTCTTTCCTCATTGATTTCTGGTATTGTTCTCTCTATCTTTTGAATGTTCTGATGATTTGAATCACCCCATCATTTTTATTGATCTTTTGACTGTTTGATGATAAGCTTCATCATCTTATAAATTTTCTAACCTGAAAGTTTGAAGGGAACCCCATTCATCCAACTATTTGCATTGTCTGAAGAATAGTTCACAGATTGTACTTACAAAATGACACTGCCTTCATTGCTTATTAACTAATAGTTAAATCGGTAACTGAAATCATTTCCATATACTTGGCTTACAGACCTTTTATTAGTATTATCGATACTATTTGTTTATCTAAATTATAGTAAGTCGAGTTGAACTCGAAAGTTTCTACCCTATAGCTCAAAGTTTAGCGCTGTCAATTTGCGAGTTACTACTTCAATTTTTCAAATGTACTAATGGCATGTATGTTTTGTGATAGTTAAATAGTTCAAAATAAAAATGTCAGAAAATCCATTTTGAAACACTTGCATTTAAGCAACAATATTGTACTACTAATAATAAATAATCAAAATTTATTATCAAATTAAATAGTAGATACAAAGTAAATCATAGTTTTGATAAGAACATATCGATTTTTTGTCCTTGCAAGTGTCACACGTTCCGTGAATGTTTAATTTCAAATATCTATTTCTAAAAATAAATATTCTGATTGAAATTTTCTTAAAACAGTCGTCAACATCTAATAGAATTTTCTATTTATGATTTTGTTCAATCTGTATTTTTGTACCTTCCTTGTATTAACACTTCTCCCCTCAAATGATATAAAATATCTTTTAAATCACAGACATTACGACATAAATTGCTTTTACGGGCAGCATGTAACAATCAGTGTGAACGTGCTGGAAATTCCTACGGTGGTCCATCATGTCCAGGTTGTCCAAATCCATCAGATTCCAATTCCAACAAAGGATATCTTAATCCAGTTGAATCAAATGAAGAAGTTCGTGTTAACGTTTTTTCGAATTCTTATCGTGAAAAACTTCGCTCGTAAGTATCTTTTTACGAAATGCGTCTGTAATTTTTTTCCTCAATAATACAGTAACACTATTAAATAATTAATGTATCTTAAGTATCATTTGATCTCTGATGTGTAAGAACAATAATGTTTAGAGAATACGATGAATTTATTCTAACTTACTCCTTTTCCTTACAGATATTTCTAAAATTTGTTTTTTAATCTTGTTGAGTATTTAGTTTGATATTTGACTAATACTCCAAAACCATTACTTCTGGTGCATCGGTAATTATTCAAATGACATTGGTTACAAGCAAGTTTTTTATTATTGGCTCCTAAGACACAGCGGCCTGCCTGAATACTTGGACTACCTGTTCCTATCATCTAGATATTTCGAAAAGTTATCTTTTTTGTTTTGTTTTAACACATTACTATGTCTATTAATCGCATAACCTATTCAGGCGCGTATATGAAGAGTTTACTAGCCATTGCTCTACAAAGTACAAAAAATCACAATTAGAGACATCGCAGTGGCTGGCAATATGCATTGAAAAGAATGAACATTAATTAGATGTCGATTCCTAAACTGCTGAATTCTTACTGCCGATCATTAGTTGGCAAAGTGAACTATCTTCGATTCCCACTAAGTTTAAACATGTATCGTGTGGTGTAATCACAGTTCAAGAATCACGGTTAAATGTCTTGAAAAAAATGATTGCTTAGTATCACTACAAGATTTCACGGTGTTACGGTGTCGTAGCTACATTTATAAATGTGAACTGGTATCGATCTACTTTTGCGTGTTTGAAGTTTTCGAAAGACATTTTCGATTGTGTAACTTTGAGATGCCGTCCAAAACACTTGGTCAAATACAATTATTTTTATGTTATAAACATCGACGTGACTTCGGGCTGTACATCACCTGCACTATCTGTTTTCGTTCATGAATTAATTGGAGCTTACATGTGAGAGACACATTAGAGGTGATAACCAGCTGAATGTTTGTGACTTAAATAAGTCTTTTGTACGTCAGTCATCTGATGTCACGCTTCCTATATATACAGGTTTGAAGAATAATTGTGTTCCGATTTTCCCTGAAACTGACGTCCGAATATGTATCCAGTCAATTAACTCGTCCCAATGTTTAGGACCTGATGAAATCCCAAAACTCTCTTTTAAAAAATGTTCCGACATTCTGTGTTATCTATTCATGAGCATCTTTAATAGATCTTTCCCGGCTAATCTCATACCGTAAATGTGGTGAAGGATAAACATAACCCCAATACCTAAGAAAATATCTGGCGATAAGAATGTGAATTTTGGACCTATAGCAATAACTTCACCTTTTCTCTAAACCATAGGAAAATTATTGATACTCCCATTTCGAACTGCACTAAAAGAGTACATTGATTCTTATCAGTTTGCTCACAAATGCAAAAGAAGCAACTTAGATGCTGCTGTTGTTCTGCATCATAATATAATATTCAGCTTGGAAAAGGGTAAGAAGTATGTTCAATGCACTTTTCTGAACGATACTTCTGTCTTTACTCTATTCCAAGAGAACTACTACTTAACAAGTTAATCAGCTCCAACACTGACAACTGGATAACCAACTGGCTATGTTCCTATCTCTGAAAGAAAACAGTGCACTGTATTTAGAGGAAGGTATTCGACATCTCTACTACCTCATGGAAGTGTGCCACAACGACCTACTCTTTCCTCTCTTCTTTTCTCTCTTTTTCTGCATGATCTACCATTTTCCACAGAAAACACTTTTGTTAAATATGCGGACAATCTCACTGTATGTATCCCGATTTCTACCTCTTTAGCCCCAAATACCCTGGTACAGCCGAGAGTGGGGAGAGTCCGCTCTCCCTCTCGAAATACTCTCACATGGACACGCGAATATATAGCCTCTGACAGGGAAGTCCTACTCACTGCCTTCTTGTGGCGGGGGTGTTGTTCACGAAATTGAGAGGACGAAAAGCGAATGTCCAGCGCTTTAACTGGGTTGGTGGACACGGTGAGTCTACCTAGGGGAGTTGGAAAACCCTGATTCCAAACCGATGGTGCACATGGGTTCCAGGATCCTGAAGGAACAAATGGTGTATGAATCAATCGTTGGTCACCGCCTATCGTGGGACGACATCTCCATACGATGCTCTATTGCCTTGTGGATCAGACCTTTAGGTCAAAGGCTCGGGGTGTGGCCCCCTAAGAAAACCACCTGCTTCAGTTTGGGCACCTGGGCAGTATCTGAGCCCCCACACAAAGCGAATGAGATTTGTGTGGCGCATATTTATCTGGTGCTTCCTTGTACCAATATTTATGTATTTAAATAAAATAAAAACATTCCATAGAGATGAATGAGTTCTTGTCTCCTATTGAATGGTGGACTGTTGTCAATGGTTTTACACTTAACTCGTCTAAGTGTCAAACTGTTAACTTTAGCCTGAGATATGAACAGCACCTAAACACCCTGTTGGAGTCGCATATAGCTTGTACTATTGGAGATTCTTTGATAAACACAGTGTCGAAGGTCATTTATCTTAGTGTAAGTTTTCCGTCTGACTTACTACATAAAGACGTTGCATGCTTTTGCTATTACTTGATATTTACTCTTACAATTTGTCAGTTCTTGCATATTACTTATTATTCTTTACTGTTCTGCATTATTCTTTTCCGGGCTTTCAAGAAAAGACTTTTCTGTATTGAGGAGATTGATGACGGCAGTTATCAGGGTGTATGGTAAACTTTTAAAGGTGGTTATTAATATTATTATTAGCTTTATTCAATACTATATTTTTGGTACAATATAGAGTTCTCAACACAAAATATTTTAACAATTTTTCTTTTCTTATTTCGTGAACAATCCTGACGATAAATATTGAATGGTCGCCAGTTAGATGTTCGCAGTTTTGGAATCGACATCTGAATAATGTATATTCTTCTCGATGCATATTGTCAGCAACCACGATATTTCTGATTAGGCCTTTTGTAACCTTTACAGCGAAAGGTTGTACACATTTCAGAAACGCATCTGAATAGATTATGAGACTAATAAGCATAATAATGTATTAAAACCATCAAAATTAGATAACTTGTTGAAATATCTAGATGATAGGAACAGGCCTTGAATGATGCTATTTGATGGTTGTGAATAGACTTCTAAAATCTCGCAAACTCTTGACAGGTGTTGTTTTATCAGATACTAACCATCCACTTTATTCACATATTTCTTCTTGTATATCTTCTGGTAGAATGAGATGTCAATACATCAGAATCCATGCACGCAAGCAAAGATATGATAGTTCTACAATACCTTATCTAGCAAATATGCCATGTGATGAACAGGTTTTTAGGGTTGATCTAGTCAATAACTTGTATTCCTAAACATGTTTCTAATTTTTAAAAAAGTTGTGAGGATTTGAATTTTTAAAAAACATTTCATTTAACTCCGTGCAGTTGATCTACTTGACTTTTGTATATATGTTTGCAGTTATCAGTTTCTTGCACTTTTTTTTCTTTTTCTTTGTAAATGTAACTTGTTTAAATGCCTTGTGCTAAGAATTCTGTATTGTACTAGAAATATAATATTGAATAAAGCCATGAATAATAACGATAATAGTAATAATATTGTCCATGGAAATTGTTTCAATTTCGCATTCTCAGTAGATCCTGTTTTAATATACCAGTAGTTTGTTATTATTTTAAAGATTTTATGGATTGAACTAAATGACAGAATTTGCTCACTTTAGTTAAATGATCTCCAAATACCAAATATAACAAGCCTAAACGTGTGGATGCAGCTCTACTGCTGTCATATGCGGTAAATTATTAAATAAATCAGAAATAACAAAACTTTCACAGAAATGCGAGTTGGAGACGATAAATATCAATGCATTCCTATGATTTTTCTTACTTTTTACTTCAATTCGCATACACATAGCTCCTTTTATTATCTTGAAGACAGCGAAAACAAAGATTGGTGTGGAATAATATGAATCCATTTTATTTCTCTAGGTTCTCATAAGTTGCTCATAACCTATAATATTTTAAAATCAAAGTTATCATAGAGATTGCCACTTATAAATACGAGAGTGATTAGAGATATATTTGTGTTTCATGATGTAGCGAAGATTCCAGTAGAGTTAATAAGGTCGTAGAGAGTTTTATTTCAGATAAATCATGTGTGAGGGGGAAAGTTCCAGAACACCAAGCCGAAAAACCCCTGTATGTGGATTGGATGATTATAATGATGATTCCGCTTTTACTAAAAAAACTATACCTTAGAGTTTCTACCATATTTAATAATGTTTGGAATAGCATTCCTTTCACTTGTCTTCTGTCTTCTCATTTGCGAATTGGAGGGTCCTAGCGTTCGAGTGCTCAAGTCGTACGCGGTGTAGCAAGAAATACACATTCTAAATATAACAAATGGTAATAAAGAATGATGTGAGGTAAAATCAGTCAATGCGAATAAAAATCATTGATTAAAGAAAAATGTCAATGATGTTACCGAAACGTGATAAAAAATTTAAATAATGAATGGTTCAATAAAAAAATGTGATGTTAACAGGGTAAAGAAAGATTATTTAGTATCTTTTTGGACGCATAGGTATGGTTTTCGACGTTTAATCGCCACGCCTTCGGCAAATTTCAGAAGGTTGGTATTCGGTTGTCTATTAATCACCTTGAAAGACTTCAGTATATCCACTTAACTTCAACCTGAATTCAAGAGTGATGGTGTTACAGGGTCAATCAACATGTTAACTTCGTGATATTACTTCTTTACTAGGTCATTGTAGAAACATAGTCACGTCGTTATTAACTTACAGCTTTTATTAATAAGGCCATATAAATAATGACCGACTGATTTGATCACACTTGATTCGATTAATGTGTAGTTTTTTCAAATAAAGTGTGAGTTCGATCTATCGATGGGCCTGCTCAAATAACCGAAGTCGATGTTTCAAGATGGTGACACCAACTGAATTATTGTCACTGTGTTCGAACACACGTTGCCGAACGCCTGAATTAGTGACATGGTGTTGCCAGCAATCCTTTAGAGACAACGATGATCAAGCACAGAGAGCACCATCTTTAAAAAGGGCCGTAGGTAAGTCATCTGGGTCCGGTAATTTGTGGTGTAATGCATACAAAGTTGACGGATGTACAATTTCTGTATTATTTTGTATGTAAGCACTTATCAATAGTAAACTGCAGTAACATATAGGGATTGCAGCGATCGGGTAAGAATTAAGTCAGGGCTTAATAAATTGGTCTCAATTAATTGTACAGATATCTTCCAATAGCCCTTAAAATCAAATTGTATACATTTCTGTTTGATTATTTTGTATATAACCATATTATGTTAATAGATGTCATACATAACAATTACATTTCCTTTATCTGACTCGAATTTCAATAGTCCTAATAATTAATTTACGATTTTTTTTTTCGATCAATAATTTAGTTATTGTTCAAGTTATCATCTTGTTCAAACTATTTTGCATTTGATACATGCATTTATGGGCTATATTCTTATGTTGATTGTGATGACATACAATGTCTATTTGTTATTGGCTGTCCTATTCGGTTTCACCCTTGGTTACTTTCTATTCGCACGAAATCGAGCTCTGCTAGTCCGATCGCATAACTGCTGTCATTAGACAATGAGCGCATAATTATGTGTGTGTTGGTCAGTGAATTAGTTCAAGCTCTTCGGATTCGTTTGAAGATAATCAAATTACTTTGTTGCACACTGTTCAGATACATTTTGGACCTCTTTGCATTCTCCATGTTTGTGTTACTATTGTTGTTCCTGTGTTATTTATTCTCATTTTTTCAACATTGTTCTCCACCTTCATTCTTTACCTCCATTTTTTTAACCACCTTATCTAGATTTTGTGAATTCCCAATATGCATCAATATATATTATTTTGTAAAAATCTTTCTTAAAATCAAGTAGTGTGTGTGTGGTTTTGATTGTTTTGTTTGTAATTTCTGTTTTACCTTTCCTAAATCATTTCTACCACGCTTCATGTACACTAGACAATTTTACTTAGGGTTTGTTGATTCTCCCCGATCTCTATTATCAATAAAATATTTGTGATTTGTGCTCAAGACGTATTTCAATAATACCTTTTGGCTATTATGATGTTACCCTGTTATACTGTTTTGATGATTATGGTAATCAGTCATCTGAACTATGAGTTACTATTCGTAATTCATTGGTTAAGGATATCTTGTCAGTTTTGTTCTTTCACGTTTCTGTTTTGTGAAGATTTGTAAAACAGAGGTTTATTTTACGTTCTTTATGATTTCAAAAGTTATGCCTTTTCTTTTTTGCAATATGTCAATGAAATTCAATATGATTTAAAATAAACCGTTACTTACCATATACACTTATCACTTGGTTTCTCTGATTTCAAAAATTCTGTAATATAAGCATGAGATATTCATTTAAAAATCTCTGTCATTATACAGTTTATGCTCAAGTATCCATTTCGATCATCCAGATTATTTCGGCAATCTAAATTTTCTTTATTATATTTGTATAGTTATAAACTACGTACATGAGACTTAGGCACAATAATGAACTATTTTAAAGTATAGGAATTTCAAACCATAACAAATTATTAGAAAAAAAATAGATAACTATAGAGTAACAAAGTATTCAGTATATCTGTTAACTGCTTAACTGTACTATCTTGTATACCTTAGTCTTTAAAACTGCGATTAAATTAAGGCTTCATTTACTGAAAATGTCGTAACTTCGTTGCACATTTTATATTACATTCAACTATTCTGTATCGTATACTCATTTTTCATATTAACTAGCTAACAATATCAACAGTTGTTCTATTTTTCTGTCTATACTAATATTATTCATTTACCACTGATATACGACAGAAGTAGAAAGAACTAATCACATTAGTGTTATCATTGTAAAAGGACCAAAAATTTTTCTGCTTTTCTGAAGGAGCTTTTAATTCTTACTGTTGTTCAGTATTAAATTGTGCTGCATAATAGTAAAAATATGATATAACTAGAGTATTGTTTATAATTGTACACTTATTGCAGAAGTTAATAAGAAGTAATAACCAGTGAATTTTCTATGGAAGTTACTAGAACTTTGATTTATTGTTATTTCAAAAGAATCAAATGATTATTTTCATGAAATTTCGTAAAATTTTTTCCTGTTTACAAATTTAAATAAAGAAAGAAAGAAGATCATAGTCTGGGAGTGGAAATGATGTTGATTTTTCAGAATCTGTCAAAATACCAATAAGCCGTTACAATGAAAACGTTTTGTCAGAATTTATCCATCCAAAAAGATGAAGTTATCAATCTCTTGTTTTGGTGGCTTCGTCTTCATGAGATCATCACGTAATAGTTTTCCAGGGATCTTGGTTATGTTTTCTTAATCCTTACTTCTGAACTTTACCAGTCCATATCTTTTTCATCCTTACCTAAGTATTCTCTTCCAGAATATTCATATATATTCACCCCATAAATAAACAAACCTCTGAACAGTTCTTAATTCCTTCACAATTATTGGCACTTATTATCCTACATGTACACGTCAATCTCAGTTTTATCTAGGCCTTTCCTGACATAAACTTTGTACACCTATTATTTTTAATGGGTAATATCATTGTTTTCGGATTGTAAGCAGCTGAGAAGAATCCACGAAATAAATGAATTCATATTGTTCTGCTACGTTCTTTATTCATACTTTTGTGGGATTCAATGTTTAATGTTGTAAGCACAGTATAATCAAATCCGGAATCGCACTCAAAAATTATAGATTCATATAACGAGTCAACTGATACAATAAAAAAACAGTTTTGTGGTTGAGGAAGAGGTCAACGAATTCTTTAATATTGTTGACTCTGGGCAATGTTCAAACGTTCTTTTATCACATTCCTCTCATTCTAACCATGCAGTCTTATCTACTGAGATAAATGTTCCAAATGAATCAATTTCCGGTCAAATTACAGATGATGTCATATCAGATGCTGACTATCTTAATAATCCACTAGTTTATAATAAAGTCCTTTGTGAATTTGCGAAAAATATTTCAAATGTATCAAATTCTGACATTATAACAAATGTTGCTTGTTCTCATAATGCATTTGTTTTTGGTGAAAGCCTTAATCGATATGATGATAAATTCTCAATGGGTTCAAATCTAATTACAGTTCTGATGGACCCATATCGGATTTTATTTATCCTCACAATCCATTCACCTCTAGTCAGCATGAGGAACAAGTAACATTCTGATCACATTTCAGATGTCATTATATCAGACGTTGGATGCTCTCACACCTCATATATGTCCCTTAGAATTCCTCCTCAATGCTATGATAAATCAATTGACATAACAAGTGTTTGTGAGGCATTCGCAAAACCAGAATGACAAAAAGACTCTTCAACCTTTGCGTATACCCATACGCCCTAATACACACACGTTATTTGTAAAGTGGGTACCTGAAGGTTCAACATTGTTTCGTGAGGGAGGGCGAATCGTATTTGCATTGAACGAAGGAGCAAAGCATGGAAGTCAGAAGGTTAAGTAGAGTTTTTTCAAATGAAGCTGGAAAAACAACTGGAACACGACTACGTGACCGGTCGAGATCCCAGCAAGTACATAAAAGAACAACAACCTTTCGAATAGAACTTCCATGAAAAACTTATTCGTATGTATCCAATTTAAAAAAGGGAGTTGGTATTATGGGATAAAAAGGCAACATTACATTCTTTTACTCTCTATGATCTTCGTTCAACATTACTTCAGTTTAATTCAATGTGATGATTACTCAATGTAGTATTTGTTTTGTTTTCCCATATGACATTTTATTCTGCGTAACATACGATATTCTTGTATTCAATAGACATGAACTATGCTCAGCATGACGTGTAGCATGTGATTTGTTATAACTCTGGGTATTTTTCATATGCGTGATTTCATCATAATTATTAAACAAAATGGATATACAACCAATATTTAAATGAATGTATTGTCGACTAAAGTCGTCGTCGTGTTTTGTGGCTAGTAAATCTTCACTTGCACCAGTCTTTGTGTTCTTACATTTGAGTCGTGAGAATTGTAGGAGTTCCTCGTTTTACAAGTATACGTGGTAAGCAGTCGGCGACACAGTCATAACACGACTCATATTTCGTAATTTGACCGAATGGTGGTGTGAAATTTTATTATTTAACTGATTCATTGTTTTTTACTGATAGCCTTCAAACTTAGTAACAATTGAAAGTCTTAGGGACTAGCCATCCAATCTTACTGTATTTATCGAAAGGGTATTAACTAAATAGACATTCCTTACTACTAACTATAAGGCAGAATTCCTTATCATTATAGAAAGAATCTGTACAAAAATACTTCATTTGTGTTGATATTTGTATAACCAACAATGAGTATACAAGTCAGCCTAGTTGGTCAGATGTTTGTTACAATTATAGATTTATCTAGAATGCATTATATCACGTTGTTTCTTAATGAGCTATTACATCCATTTATTTTGAGGACTACAATTCAGGTTAGTAGTATGTTTGGTTGTTTTTAAATGGCATTATGTTTTCAGTTAATTATATTTCCATCTATTGAAATGTCTAGTTAAGTCTAATATTTTATGAATGGATCGGAAAGCATTGTTTTCGGATGATATTTTTTACTCAAGGGATTGCAACATATTTTGACTGTTAAATAGTAAGAGAAATTATAAGCCTGAAGTGACGTCAGTTTGCTAAATGGGTTACAGTAGTTGAAGATTTCTTTCAAAAACCACGCTTGTACAACTCTTAAACTCTTAACGAAGCCCTTCAAATTATTACGTGTTCAATCGGTAGAGTAAAAACATGTACAATGTAAAGTACTACACATGACTTCACTACATGCATCATTATGCTTATTACTAATCTCTGAGCAGGTAAATTATATATTTTTTGTATTCATGCTGACGAGGTGTATCACTTTCATTAAATGTGGTCCGAATTGTAAATCATTTAAGAGGAACGAAAGACAATAAAGCAAACGGACGTTTTCTTTTTGACGATATAATTCATTAAAACTGCGCAATCCTATCTATAGTCATTTCAAAAGTATCTCTGCATAATTCGTTTTGTATTTTTTTCAACAGCAACTGAGTTATAAACGTCAAGATAAAATATTCATAACGTGAACGGATCGCGAGTAAGTGATATGCGGAAAAAACCAGACAAATCTTAGAGCTTCATGGTAGATCAGACGCAAATGTGCGTTATCTACTCCAAGTAGGTTATTGAATCAACCAAGGCCAGCTTTTTTTCTGTGCAGTTTCGTACACTTTGTCTTTTCCCTCTACATAGCTGGACTGGTCTATCATTAGGAGCATAAATGTTAGCTCAACCGGATAATATATCACGACACTGACTTAGGTTACTTGAGACATCAGGTAGAGTGATTTGATCAGTTTTGTTGCATTCCTTTTAGGCTGAAATATAGTCAAACGGTGTAACTGTGTTGCTTATTGTGAGGTTACCCTGTCCATGACTATCCTGTTCATGTTTTACTGTTGCTTGCATTATTAGCTGTTATGATTTTGATCGATCATATTCAATTGAAGATCATAACATTACCAGATTTATCGCAGCTGTCAGTTCTATTCATTATTCTGACTAATGTCTTATTGACACATCCTTAAAGCATTTTAAAACCGCGTTATAACATAAAAGAGGAATAAGTACGCGAAAGATCTTCAATTTGACCAGGCATTGTACCGTACACAATGACGCTATCGTAAATCGCACTTTCTATAATTGTTGTTAGTGTAAATGTTAGGTAAAAATATTTTTCAGAAATCACTTCCGTATGACCACATGACCATTGAATTTCCATTCAATGTATAACTCGAGTCAATGACTACATATAAACAGAAATCCGTCATAAATGAATAATCGGAATATATCAAGTATGACGTATGTCGCCTGATCATCCTGAGTGAATATCAAGATTACAAAATACATCTAGTTCGACGTTAGTCACTTCAGTCAGAATGAGTAAGGAATCAGCTTAGGTGCAATTTAGTGACCGAATTATTTATCTGATGGAATTCTATTGAAGGTTACCCAATAGATCAATATTTGTTGCTTCAACTTCAAGGACTTGTTAATCCTAAATGAATTTCTTCGCAGAACAGTTTACTTCACCCAATTTTATGACGTTTGCATTCAGATATTTAATACTAAAGTGTTTAGTGTATTACACAAAAATCATTCAGAGGTTTAATTTCTAGTTTGTGTCACCCTCAATATGAGTAGAACGAACTAATTAATGCAAGGGTGTAAGACTTAACGAATTAATACCCGAGATTAAATGTTTCACCTAATATAGTTGAAATACTATATTACGTATAATATCCTAAGGGTCGATATTCTATCAAAGACGTATTAGCCATTTGACTACCCAGTATATAAGTCGTTCTTCATACAGTTTTACCAAACATTGAATAAACAATTTTAAATTCGTCTACACATTTGTTGTGCTCTCATCCCACGTATATATACAGCTAGTGAAATTTCAAAGATCAAATCCTATTTGATTAAATATACAAACAACTTTAAATTAATTCAGTGGATAGTTCCGATCAGTTTATTGTAAAGAAATGGATTAACAAAGTTGCAGTGAGAAATTGTGACCAGTAAGGTTTAGATATCTACATACTGAATTAGTTATCATCAGTGGCACCAAATGACGGTCACTTCATGCCGAGACCCGATTGAAAGTTGAAATATAAATCACTAGATTGCAGCTTATTATCAAAATGACGCTCTCGTTGCTATATATTAGGACCCTAGGTTTGACCCATGGAAGGGTCATTGGGGGTTGACACTAGGGAGTTTCAAGGTAAAACAAAACAACTTTCCACTTTACCCTGTAATTTCAGTTATCCAACCGTTGTTTGCCTATGTTCAGAAATCTCTTCTAATTAAATTCGTTTCTATATGACGACTGAATTAATGAACGGTGTCTGTTAAGTAAATTATCAAATTTCACAAGCCATAGGTGGATGATTATATTTTGTGGTAAAAACATTAATTATTTATTCACGAAGTAAACATTACATTGTCAATAATTTAATAGTGAACATATGTAGGGTCCTATCCTCAAAATAATCAATCTATATGTAATAATCTTTAATCTTGCACATAAGTTATCATCTACATACTCATAATAATAAGTTTATAATGTCACGGTAGTTATGGCAAGTAAACAGAACCTTTTTATTCATGTATCGTCTATAAATTGTGCTTAAAATTTGTTTTCGATTTCAATACTTTGATAATAGACCTAATAAACCAAAGGTTATATATATAGGTTATCATGTTTTTATACTGTTTTAAGTGCTTATATACTGCAATTGTCATCTATTATCTAACTGAAATTTACTAGTTATATTATCGTTTAGCCAGAATTTGAACAGACATGTAAAGACACTTTATTTAAAACTAAATAACTAGTGATTCTGGTGTTCCTTAAATTTATCTGCTAACGCTAAAAATCATCGTAGGAAGAAATTTAGTGTATGATATTTCAAATTTCACCTGTAGCCCTTCTACGGTCACTGCCGGTTGAAAAGATCACTTTTATGTGAGGCTTCTGTCGATCAAACCAGAATGCCCAGTAAAGGACCTGATCATACTGATGGGAGACCTAAACGTCAAAGTCGGAATGGACAACAATGGCTATGAAGATATCATGGGATGACATGGACTGACTAGGAGAAAGGAATGAGAATGGTGAGAGATTCACAAATCTATGTGCATTCAACAAATTGGTTATAGGTGGCACTATATTCCCACACAAACGCATACACACAACTACATGGGTTTCATCGGATCACACTACACAGAAGCAGATTGATCATATTTGCATCAGTAAAAAATTAAAAAGGTCAATAGAAGATGTGAGAACCCGTAGAGGAACTGACATTGCTTCAGATCACCACCTGATTGTGGCCAAGATGAAACTGAAGCCAAAGAAGCATTGGACAACTGAACAAACAGAATTACAAAGGTTCAATGAATTCTTCCTTCGAGATACTGACAAGCTCAACCAATTCAAAATAGCTCACAACAATAGGTCCCCAGTCTCACAAGATCTCAAAGAATCACTAACGTTAACGTATCAGGAGGTGCTGGGCCCCAACAAGCATCTTCATAAGGAATGGACCTCTATGGAAACCCTGAACAAGATTCCAAAAGAAAGGACGAGAAGATAGCAATTAACAACAGTCGAACAGGAACAGAGAAAGTCAAGGCAAAGGTCGAATACATTGAAGAGAACAAGCAAGTGAAGAGGGGCATTAGAGCTGACAAACGGAAATACGTGGAAGACCTAGCAGCGATAGCGGAAGAAGCAGGAAATATCAGACACGCATGTGATACAACGAATGAAAATATAATAAACCAAATTAGCCAGTCAAGAGCAAAGAAGGGAGATGTGAAGGCAAGATTGGCAAAGCAAGGGTGGCATTCATAAAACTGAAGAACGCATGAAGCTCAAAACAACTCAGCCAACATCAAGTCAGAATCTTCAATACGAATATCAAGACAGTGCTACTGTCCGGAGTTGAAACATGGGGAAATGCTACAACTAAAGATGCCGCAGGTGTTCGTAGTTTGACAACGCTTTTATGAGCAACAACTTTATGATCGAAGTATACCAACGCAGTCAAATCATAAGTCAGAAATGGAAGGGTTCGATGGTATATTTAGAAGGCTATCGATATGTCCACAAACGTTTGATTCATGCTGACTAGACGTTGCAAAGAATGAGAGGCACGGCGCTCACCCGTGATCTGGTGCGGATGCGTGACCGAGCGCCTTTAGCCAGACTGAGTCCAGTGAAACTAATGATATCAGCGTCAATATTGAAGACTTACAGAACTAATTATTTTAAGGATTTATTAACCACTACCCAACCATCGAAAATGTGTTGTTGTTTGTAAACAATTTTCTATGTAAGATACTCCATGTCCGTTGATCGGATACAATCAGCAACGACCCACTGTGGGAGAGAACAAACCAACTTCCAGATGAAGAGGAAATAAGGAAAAGACATTAGAAGTGGATATAACATACATCACGGGAATCATCAAACTGCATCACGAAGCAAGCGCTAACTTGGAATCCTAAAAGGGAAACAGAAAAGCGGAAGACTAAGGAACACACTGCGTCGGGAATCGGAAGCAGACATCAAAATGATGGATAGAAATTAAGTTGGATGGAGAATCTTGGTGTCAGTGGACACTTCTCTACTAGGGATAACAGGCGTATGTGAAGTGAATGATATTTCAGAAAATTCTTCAGTGGTTGGGTTACTTTAGGTACTTTATATAGTATCCAAGACATAAGGTGTCATTTATATTTTATAGCAATCCATATCTATACAAATAATTCTTTCTAAATCACTTACCCTGTAAAGCAATAAATATTGTATAGGATCTACTTGAAAGTAAGTGACGTAATTTCTATTATTTATCAAGAAAATCCATCTTTCTAAGAAATATAAAAGTATGAACAACTTGTATCTTTTATTCAAACTATAATCCAATTGATTATTTTAAAAATGCTCAGTAACTAATGTGTACATACCTCATTAGAAACGCGCGGTTTAAAAAAATGAACGTTTCCATTATTGTCTTAAAAAAGTCCGAACGCAAAACTTTTTTGGTGTAAAATTGATATAGCAAATGAATGAAAATATCTGTTTACTCTCTGTGCTATACTGCGCTAATAAAACTAGCAACAGACAATAATCTACCACTGGACTGGATACTCAAACAATACGCTATATGCAGACTAGATCACGTTTTATCAGATACACATTTCATGACCAGATATAGAGAACCAAAATGACTATAGACAACAGTTCATTTTACACAATTACTAGTAGTCACCTCAGTGGGGCCAGAGTGATAATCAATAAGAGGAAAGTAAATCATACATTTAATTATCAGAAAGCTGAGTACCTGTTTGTCCATATTTAGTGACTAATCACCTTTCCTTTTACTGACCACACATCAAAAACACGCTAGGATAACATTCAAATCATTGAAATACCATATAATTCAATTCTGAAATAATCAATCCATTTCATAACGGAAAAAAACGTTTACGATCATATCAACATTTATTTGGCTGTGTTCTTTCGCTTCTTAAAATCACCTATCATTACAAGTATCAACGTATAATTAAGCTTTGACTGACTGTAATTTTGGAATAGACCTTCATCTATTGTGTACTCAACTTTAGTCTCACTTGTATACAATCAAAATGAAAAAGTAATTTAAAGCGATTATTTACGGAATTATCATTCGCTTTTTCGAAACTTCTGTAAGAAATTTCCCACTCGTTACTTCGAACCACTTTAACAAATATCATTCTATGAAACATAAATCCCTTGCTACAAATAATAATTACTTCATGTGTTGTGATATTTACAAAATAAAAAAAAACAAAATACCGAATCTTCATCCTTCCTACCACACCTGAAATTGCTAAATAACTGATGATTTATGGCTAAACGGAATATTTCAAAGCAATTTCAATACATAAATAAAATGGAATATATTCAAAGTTGAACTTAATCGTATTTTGAATTACTATGCCGAAATACCCTTCACATTTTTAATTATATCTAATCAAATGACTACTTTTAAGCCCAACCCGTCGACAATTAGCTCACAAATTATGACGTGTTTTCATTCAGCTAATTTAAGTTATTGTTCAATTATGTGTAAATTTATTCATTTGGTGTATTTTTGAAGTTTCTGCATAGTAAATTTCTACCTATCTATCATCATTTCGTATTCATTAATTTGAAAGCTCATTTGAGATATTTTCTTTTACATAGTTGAAAGCGTGAGTCAATCGAGGCTAGACCACCATCGAAAACCTGGAAGCACTGGACGGCCGTTTCGTCCTATTATGGGACTTCTCAGCAGTGCGCATCCACGATCCCGCACTCGCGAGATTCGAACCCAGGATCTACCAGTCTCGCGCCAGAGCATTTAACCGATAGACCACTGAGCCGGCATCTAACGGTGTTAATGTCTAACTTCAACTCCTTCTGATAATATTTTCTTTTAGTTAAAATTGTGTTTTCACATTTTATCATTGCCGCTCATATGAATGAAAGTAATATAAGATGAATGCATTAATTGTTTATTTATATTACTTTTTTTACCAAAATATTTCAAATCATAGGAGATTATTCATACTACTCTAAACGGGACATATGAAATTGAGAACTGACCAACAGGTCAGATTCATGTACAATAGATCTAATATAATTTATAATCAGGTAATTGATATTGTATAGAGGTATGAGAAGTTTTGTTACCCAGTAAAATAGGATCACTGTTGTTGTTTCATATGCTTTCAGAGTGCAAAAAGTTAAAGGAATATGATGGAACTAAGATTTGGTAAATATCATACATTTGAGCAATCTAGCCTTATTCTGTTTTATACTGAAAAGGAATAAAATAGGTTCAAAATTCGAGAAAACAATTAATCTGTTTGTATTTCCTGGTAATAAAATAGTTAATGCTGTACGATTTCTATCACCAGTTATTACCGTGACATTTTATGAGCTTCAAATGGCCACTGTGTAGTTATAACTTTAGTATTGATTACTAAAGAAAACGCAATAGTCGAAACCATGAATCCTAAAACTTGAATAATTGAGTGAAAACACGTTATAATTTGTGAAATAATTGTCGATGGGTTGGGCTTAAAAGTAGAGTTATTTAATTAGATATAATTGTATATGTGAAGGGTATTTCGGCAAATACTTTGGGGTATAACAAATTACATGCTAAACGCCATGCTGAGCATAGCTTATGTCCATTGAATACAAGAATATCGTATGTTATAAAGAATACAATGTCATATAGGAAAACAAAATAAATACCATATTGAGTAATCCTCACATTGAATTAAACCGAAGAAATGTTGAACAAAAATCATAATGAGTAAATCAATCAAATTTTGACTACTATTCCCGTCATATCAAGTACACAAGAGATTCCGAACATTTTGTATATTGGCCTTGTCGCTGATTTGTGATAAACGGATGACACGAGCTACATATATCTCTTGTAGGAATTCGTTTGTTTAAACTAAACATGAATATCTAATTATCTTAACTATTCTGTAAATGATTGGTAGGTTAAAACCTCATCCGACCTCCAAAATTCGTTTCAACACCATTGTTTAGAAAACATGAAGAATAAGTTTATGATATGTTGTTTTTGGCACATAGTTGCGAGATATTTACTAATCTATAGCGTCATGATAATTTTTAAACATAATGTATTTTTTTATAATTAGTCGACATCGATAAATGCCCGACTAGTATTGATCATACGTCACTTATGTAAAATAGGTGTAAATCGAAATCAGCGACTTTCAAGAAAGTCTATTTTCTGTTCAATATATTCTATGGCTTGTTATGGATTATCAAAAAAATATATATCATACTGTCGAATGATATGGGAAACCTTATATCCATTGGGTAATATCATATTTTGGCGAATATTCATATTCAGAATTATGCACAGCAAACACATTATGTAACTTAAACTGATTAATCTGACTCAGAATTTTGTAAACAGAGACTAAACATGTCTGAATGCTAGACGAATTAAGGTAATCGCCTGGACATCTTGAACCTAGATTTTACGCTAGTTGACACAGAAAAGAATGCTTATTATAATCTTGGGGGTCCGATATTTCCTATACTCAAACAAATAGTGTAAACTCACTATAAAAATGTTGAACGCCATAACCTGGCAACACGGTTTGTTAACTTTTATAATTATTATTAGTGGCTTTATTCAATATTAAATTTTTGGTACTGATGTGAACCGCAAAACAAGAAGCCTTAACAAATTACGGAAGCTATTTTTGGGGACGTTAATTCATTTAATTCAAAGCTTGTAAAACTGTAACATTTACTTTTGCCCCTAGCCTAATCTACAGATCATAAGCTTTCGTTTGATGTATAATTCACTGCCATAGCATTTTCTGTTCTAAAGCTATTGTAATTTAGACGTAATCTTTTGTACCCTATTTTCTACTATAATCCCCCAGTTTTAGACATAATTGTATTTTCCTAATTATTGTACGTTGTGGTCAGCCTATTCATCTATTTATCCATGTAACCTTTCACCCTAATCTGAATTGGGAATTCGAGTGCTAGATCGGGGTTGGAATAAAGTGATTAGCGTTCCAGCTGTCTTTGTCTTCTCTCTCTCTCGCGTGCTTGCCAGCCAATCAGGGATAGAATAGTTTTCGTCTCTCTACCCCCACTTCGAACTCACGCATATTAGCCTCAAAGGTTAAGCCAGTCAGCCTACCGGGTCAAGGTCTTAATCTACATTACACAGGTCATACTCGGCACAAAGTGGGTAGAAAGATTCACGGACGTAACAAAATTGGCGACGGAGATTTCTTTTTAATATTGATTGATCCAAATCAAAATGTCTGTTTCTTTGGACGACCTTAAAACTATTCTACAAATCCAGCAAGCTCAGAATGATGCAAACCAAATGAACTTTTAGATGCATTGATGCAGAAGCTCTCATTTCATTCATCATCAAATTCTCAGTCAGATAAATATGACAGTATCGCAAATTCTATTTGTGAATTCAATTATGATCCCGATTCTGGTATTATTTTCGATTCCTGGTTTCGTCGCTTTGAAGACACATTTCGTGTTGAATGCTCAAACCTTGATGATGCAGCCAAAGTCCGCTTACTCTTGAGAAGACTCGGAACACTTGAATACAACAAATATGTGAACTTCATTTTGCCACAAAATCCGCAAGATTTATCTTTTAATGAAACAGTCCAAACCTTGTCCAAAATTTTTGGTGAACAATCCTCATTATTCAGCATCTGTTATCAGTGCTTTCAAATATCTAAATCCTTATCTGAGGATTATCTTACATACGCTGGACAAGTAAATAAAGAATGCGAACGTTTTAGAATAAATGAAATTACAGCAGATCAATTTAAATGTCTGATTTTTATCTGTGGATTAAAGAATCCGGAAGATATGGATATACGTACCAGAATTCTATCGCGCATTGAGCAGGAGCCTAACATGACCCTGCAAATGGTCACAACCGAGTGTCAACGGTTGTTAAATCTTAAACATGATACCACGATGGTACAGCAAAATGCAAAGACTTCCAATCTTGCTTCAATAAATGCATGCAGATTTTCCAAACCTTCCAAACAAAAGACGGCGAACACACAGCAGCCTTCTAGTAAACCACCATCACCATGCTGGTTCTGCGGCTCATGGCATTTTGTGAAGTTATGCCCATTTAAGAACCACAAATGCCGTCAATGTCATCGCATTGGTCATAAAGAAGGTTACTGCTCCTCAGATAAACGTCAGTCCAAACATCGTGGCATAAATGTGAAGCGACGGCTACAGAGTCAAGTCAAAAGCACATTTGCAACTTTTAAAAAGGGATTTCAATGTAAACGGAAGTACGTGAACTTATTAGTAAATGAAAAGCCTATTCGTCTTCAGTTGGACACTGCTTCCGACATTACACTGATCTCCAAAAACACATGGCGTAAGCTAGGGTGCCCACGCATCCGACCAACAGAGCATGTTGCTCGAAATGCTTCAGGCGACATAGTGAAGCTAACTGGAGAAGTCACCTGCAACGTGCAGTTCAAGGGACATAAATTTACTGATGTTTGTTATCTAACAAATCGGCATGATTTGGATCTATTGGGATTGGACTGGATTGAGAAGATTGATGTCTTAAATGGTTTATTAAATGAAGTATGTTCTCATAATTCTTGCTCTGATTCTATCCAAAATTCTCATGATATTTCTAAATCAAATGCCTCAGGTGTGTTATGTTCCCCTGATTTTTATGAACTAAATGCTTCCGATGTAACATGTTCTCGTAATATTTCTGAATCAAATTCCTCAGATTTAATGTGTTCTCATCATGATGTCAAATCAAATACTTCTGATTTAATGTGTTCTCATAATGATAATAAATCGAATAACTCCAATTTAATGTGTTCTCACAATGATGTTAAACCAAATGACTCCGATGGAACATGTTCACAAAATGATTCCCCATCAAATTCATGAAACAAAGTATGCTGTCGTAATATCTCAAAAGCTCATGCATCTTATTCCTTTAAAATGTCGACCACATCCCACGTAAATCATCTTCGACAAAAACATGCAGGTATATTCCAAAACAAATTGGGCTGTTGTAAGTTCACCAAAGTTATCTTGTCGTTAAAGCAAAATGCAAAACCTGTCTTCAGACCAAAACTACCAGTACCTTATGCTGCTCTGTCAGTCGTTGACCAGGAACTTGACAGGTCGGAAGCACTGGGTGTCATTCAGCCAGTAAATTACTCACCGTGGGCTGCTCCCATAGTAGTTGTGAGAAAGGCAAATGGGACTGTTCGCATATGTGCTGATTTTTCCACTGGTCTAAATGATGCTTTAGAGGATCACACTTATCCACTTCCCATACAGGAAGATTTATTTATCAAACTAAATGGAGGGAAGTATTTTGCTAAGATTGACCTTGCTGACGCATATCTCCAAATAGCAGTTGATCCATCTCCCAACCACACTGACGATTAACACTCATAGAGGCCTTTATCAATATAAACGTTTGCCTTTTGGTGGAAACCAGCACCAGCTATTTTTCAACAAATTATGGACACTATGTTGGCAAATTTGCCAGGAGTCGCTGTCTATCTGGATGATGTTATCGTTACAGGTTCCAGTAAGTCCGATTTATTTGATCGACTTGATGCTGTTTTGACCAAAATATCTGAGTATGGATTTTATCTAAAAGAAGAGAAGTGTAAATTTTTCATGGACTCGGTAAAATATCTTGGTTTTGTTTTCAACAAAAATGGACGACGCCCAGATCCAGAAAACGTACGAGCTATCCAAAATATGCCTCCACCATCTAACGTCGCAACTCTACGCTCGTTCCTTGGTCTTATCAGTTATTACAGTAACTTTTTACCACAATTGCATCGCCTCCGAGCACCCATGAACCATTTATTATCCAAAAATGTAAAATGGAACTGGTCCACTGAGTGTCAAAAGAGCTTTGACAAAGTAAAGTCACTATTAATATCGGACCTACTTCTGACGTATTTTGATCCCTCACTGGAAATTGTTGTTGCCGCAGATGCTTCTGATTATGGTGTCGGCGCTGTTATATCCCACAGGTTTCAAGACGGCACAGAGAAAGCTATAGCCCATGCCTCCAGAACGTTGACTTCGGCAGAACGCAAGTACAGTCAAATTGAGAAAGAAGGATTGGCACTAGTTTTTGCAGTTAAGAAGTTTCACAAAATGCTGCATGGTAGAAAATTTACCTTATTTACTGATCATAAACCCCTATTATCTATCTTTGGATCTAAGAAAGGTATACCAGTTTATACTGCAAATCGCCTCCAACGATGGGCTACGATGTTGTTGGGTTATGATTTCACTATCAAATACAAATCTACCTCTGACTTTGGTCATGCTGATGCACTATCGCGCTTAATAAGAAATCATAAGCTTGAGAATGAAGATACTGTCATTGCTTCTATATCAGTAGAAGAAGATATAAGCAGTATGTTGCTTAATTCAACGCGAATTCTTCCAGTGACAGCTGCTCGAATCGCTGATCACACTCTCCGTGATCCTATCTTAAGGCAACTAGCTACATTTATCCGGCGTGGTTGGCCCCCACGTATAACATCTCATGAACTAAAACAGTATTATCAACGACGTCAATCTTTATCCATCGTAAATGACTGTATTATGTTCGCTGATCGCGTAGTAATTCCAAGTAACCTACGCTCACTCGTTCTAAAACAACTGCACACAGCTCATCCAGGTACTGGAAGAATGAAAGCTATTGCTCGAAGTTATGTATACTGGCCTAACATTGATGAACACATCGAAGATTTAGTGCGTGCGTGCAGAAAATGTGCTGCAGCCTCGAAATGTCCACGGAAAGCTGAACTCCACTCTTGGCCATCCCCGAAGGAACCTTGGTCGCGTATACACATTGATTTTGCCGGCCCATTTCAAGGTACATATTTCCTCATTTGTGTTGACGCCTACTCAAAGTGGCCAGAGATTCTACCCATGAAGCAAATCACGTCGCAAGAGACTGTTATCGAGTTACGGCAGTTATTCTCTCGTTTCGGAGTTCCAGATATTCTCGTGTCAGATAATGGCACTCAGTTTACTTCTTCCATTTTCTCAGACTTCTGCAACAGGTTTGGGGTCAAACATGTTCGTTCACCTCCATACCATCCACAATCGAATGGTCAAGCAGAAAGGTTTGTGGATACCTTCAAAAGAGCGCTACTGAAGGCAAGGGGGGAAGGGAAGATAAAGGAAATTCTTGATGATTTTCTGTTAGTCTACAGAACGACTCCAAATCCTTCAGCGCCGAATAAATTGTCTCCAGCAGAAATTATGTTTGGTAGAAAAGTTAAAACTGCTCTCGATGCCATAAAACCAAAGCAAAATGGTGTAGGAAGAAGAAACCAGAAGATGGAATCTCAATTTAATCGCCATTATTGGGCAAAAGGTAGAATCTTCCGAGATAATCAAAAAGTATACGTCCGTGATTTCCGATACTCACCTCCACAATGGACCAGTGGACGCATACTTGGGAGACGAGGGAATGTAATGTATGTGGTGGAGGTTGAAGGCCAAAAGTGGATACGTCACGCTAACCACATACTGGAAAGTTCTGGCACTCCTCAGAAAACCGAGAAAATGTGCTCAATGTGGGAAGTCTTCCTAGACAGTTTCGACATAGGAAGTCCAGCAACTAAGAAAACTGTGCAACTGGAACAACATCCTATTAGGAAATCACTACGGAAACGCAGAAGACCTGAGATACTGCAGGTGGACCCGAAGAAAAGAGCATATACTTCTGAGGGGAGATATCAGTGATGATATCTTAGCTACTGTTTGTAATTAGTGTCTAACCGCTTTTCTTTTTTTTTTTTCATTCCAGTTAACCAATGGGTCCTTTTCTAACAATGACCACAACGCCGTCCAGTTTCCCTTATGCACTATGTCAATGGCAGTGATAACATAATTTTTTTTGTCAAGGGGGAAGATGATGTGAACCGCAAAACAAGAAGCCTTAACAAATTACGGAAGCTATTTTTGGGGACGTTAATTCATTTAATTCAAAGCTTGTAAAACTGTAACATTTACTTTTGCCCCTAGCCTAATCTACAGATCATAAGCTTTCGTTTGATGTATAATTCACTGCCATAGCATTTTCTGTTCTAAAGCTATTGTAATTTAGACGTAATCTTTTGTACCCTATTTTCTACTATAATCCCCCAGTTTTAGACATAATTGTATTTTCCTAATTATTGTACGTTGTGGTCAGCCTATTCATCTATTTATTCATGTAACCTTTCACCCTAATCTGAATTGGGAATTCGAGTGCTAGATCGGGGTTGGAATAAAGTGATTAGCGTTCCAGCTGTCTTTGTCTTCTCTCTCTCTCGCGTGCTTGCCAGCCAATCAGGGATAGAATAGTTTTCGTCTCTCTACCCCCACTTCGAACTCACGCATATTAGCCTCAAAGGTTAAGCCAGTCAGCCTACCGGGTCAAGGTCTTAATCTACATTACACAGGTCATACTCGGCACAAAGTGGGTAGAAAGATTCAAGGACGTAACAGGTACAATATAGAATTCTCAACACAAAATATTTTAACAATTTTTCTTTTCTTATTTCGTGAACAATCTTGACGATAAATATTGAATGGTCGCCAGTTAGATGTTCGCAGTTTTGGAATCGACATCTGAATAATGTATATTCTTCTCGATGCATATTGCCAGCAACCACGATATTTCTGATTAGGCTTTTTGTAACCTTTACAGCGAAAGGTTGTACACTTTTCAGAAACGCATCTGCATAGGTTATGAGACTAATAAGCATAATAATGTATTAAAACCATCAAAATTAGATAACTTGTTGAAATATTTAGATGACATGAACAGGTAGCCCAAATGTTTAAGCAGATCGCCTAGTTATGTTTATGCATGAATTCGGTTATTAATATCGATAGAGATGTGCATTGAGTTTATACGAATACAACAGGATAAAACACAATTTGAATACACTTTTCAATCACTATCAAAGAATGACTCTTTAATTTATTTTTGAAATAAATCAGTTACTTGGTAGGAAAATCTAAGTAATTTACATCATTCCCCTTTGCAGCTCATATAAACATACCTCCTAGACAATTGATTATTGATTTAGCCACATTCGTAAATTCAATATGTCAGTAAATGTGATCTAGTCACTGACTTGTTTTTGTTGCAGCGTTTGTGATATAATCATCCTCGGAGACTTGTTGTGATTATGATAAATTGAATATACAAATAATTTAAAAGAGAAAATACTTGTCCTCATAACAAAACATCCATGTTTATAAAATGTTTCCTATCGATCGTCATATATTACTATTTTGTGTTATTGCACAAAATATAGTTTTTAAAAAATTTACTCATGATAGTAATGATAGTAATCAATAAAATGGTTACATACACATGATAAAAATACATTGTTTTAAATGGGTCAAATAAATAGAATATTGACAGCAAATTTAGAGTGGTCCGACATGGACGTTAGCGTTTTGAAGGCAAAGAAACTATACTAGTAGACTGAAGGTATGAAGCATGAAACAGTTGACTTCTTATTGGATATTATCATAGTTTCTTTTTATGAAATCTTCATTTTCGTTACATATTGACTACAATATCGGCTAACCTTTTGCTTGATTTTATACGTCAGTTTACTTTTCCACACATTCCATCTTAACCGTTTTTTAGTCACGTATTTTTCAAAACACTTTCTTTGTTTAGTATTTGCCTAAACTACTCATCTGCTTCGAACCCACTTACAACTGACTATATTTGTCACTAATCAATAGTCGGTCAGCCTGAGGATTTACAAACAGGAATAGCATCGACGAATGACATTTGGGATATTCTGGAACTCCTGTCAACATGAGTAAGAAATGAATACACACACAATTCATGATTGTTGACGGTACATGATTATAAGGAACGAAATTTATGTGTAGTACTTTAAGAACTGATGTGGTTGCAGTATTATCTCTAGATAAACTACATAGCTTGACAGTAAGTCCTTATTGGAACACTGCAACTGATTGAGTATGTCTGAGTTCCATTCCAATAAGAATCATTTGTGCTGAATCAAAGAAATAAACAAATATTAGCTGCTGCCATTGATTATCATTGGAGATCTCAGCCTCCATTCACATTATAAAGAAAACATCAAGGAAGAGCTATAAATATACATATAAACCGAAGACTGATTCTTTAGAAGTCATTTTGGAAACATTTTTGCCTTCTTTGAGGATTTTGAAACGACATTTAATACCACTTCATATTCTGTTTTTCTGAACAAAAATATAAATCATAACAAAACCAGCAAAAACCTAGTCACATACTATATCATAAAATAAGTGGTTAAAAAATATTTTGTCTTTTTGATTCAGCGTTTGTAATGAGATTATATGTTAAAAAAAAGCTGATATGTCTTCTCGCTTTATTAATGTCATGTGAAGTGAGTTAGGAGAAATCGGTACTTCTAAATTGATATTAATTTTAGTCGGCTATTTGCTTAAAAAGATAAAGCACTTTTTAAAAAATGTTTCTTAATCAAAGCAAATAGCAAGTATTTACGTTCTGTTTCAGAATGTCAATCAAGCTAGGAGAATAAAATATGCAAACTATAATTAATTCATCTCATCTCATTGAAACCACTTCAATCACATGTAAACTATTTAATAAGTAGTAAAAATATAGAGTTGAGATCATGAGTCAATTGAGGCTAGACCACCATCGAAAACCTGGAAGCACTGGACGGCCGTTTCGTCCTATTATGGGACTTCTCAGCAGTGCGCATCCACGATCCCGCACTCGCGAGATTCGAACCCAGGATCTACCAGTCTCGCGCCAGAGCATTTAACCGATAGACCACTGAGCCGGCATCTAACGGTGTTAATGTCTAACTTCAACTCCTTCTGATAATATTTTCTTTTAGTTAAAATTGTGTTTTCACATTTTATCATTGCCGCTCATATGAATGAAAGTAATATAAGATGAATGCATTAATTGTTTATTTATATTACTTTTTTACCAAAATATTTCAAATCATAGGAGATTATTCATACTACTGATAAGTAGTAAAAACTCCAGAATTTAATGAAAACTACTTCCGAATCGCGTGAAATTACAACAGAAACTAGTTGATTTGAAGATGAATTTCAAAGTTATTTTTATCATGATGTATAACGATCACTCTCCATCATTAACTTAAAATTAAATCGTCAATTATTGGATCTTAATACGGTAATATAAAGGCATATTACTTAAATTGTAAGCTAACTGCATTAAGTTCCATCTATTATGGAATTGTGAATGTGCACTCTTGAAAAGTCTGAAACTAGAACAAAACAAGGACTTATATATTTTCTGAATTCTCATAGTTCTACAGCTCATGCACTTTGATAAACTTGTCTTTAGATATGCACAATCTAAACACAATCGCATTACCTTATTTTCTATTATCTAACTAATTAGCTTATTAATAAAGAAGATGATGAACTGGAATATAATGTCGAAGTATATTCTGTACAAGTCATATGGAATTCTTATTAAAAATTGAAAATGAGAAACTAATCGATTTTAAAGGCAGATAATTGATTTGAAATGAAATGGAAGAGATTGCTTGATATTAAATTTATCAAATTATAACAAGCGTCATAATGATTAAAAGATCTATTGCTAAAATCAATAATTGAATAACTTTAGATTATACTCAATCAATAAAGGTCATAACTGTTACAAATTTAGTATTATTATACAAACTTAAAAAATCTATGGGATTAAAACAAATGGATTGGTTTTTAAAAAATAATTCAAATTCTGATGTGATTATGTAAAGCTTTCACAAAATATGATAATTTAGAAACTTAAAATTCAAGTGTTTTGTGGATTGGTATCTATGTAACTTACTTTTTGATTCAAAACGATTATTAAGAGTTTTTCTATAAAGCTTCTGAAGAAAGATGTTTATATAAGATGGTGGTTGGAGCTGGCCAACAGGAAACCCTGGACCCGGGTTTCGTGCTACTTGGCACTTGTCAGCAAGGTGTACCTGTAATCTTGAGGAAACTGGTGCTCCCTGACGGATTAGATCCCGTGTCACTCTGCTTAACAGTCAGAGACGTTACCACTGAGCTATTCGGGCATTGACATTGATCGCCACCCAGTGATCAATCAATTTTGAAAGATGTTTATCTCTGTCATAAAGCTTTCAATATATGTTATATAGATATTCGGAACAAAATAAAAACTATAGGGAAATGTCATTGAAAAGTTATACATTTATGATACACATTAACCGTGTCTGGTAAAAAAGAAATCTGTATATTCACATGCTTTATTAAATCTACGTATCAGAGATCAGGGAAGTAATAATTGGAAATTAATATCTACTACTGATATTAGCTAGAAAACCACTGGAAACATGAAGCGTTCTTATTTAAGGTTTGCTTTAACTAATTGTTTATTGTACATTAACCTCAACTAATCACCGTTGATAAGCTGGTTTCATTTTAATGTTTTCAATATTCTTGTTTTATCATTGAGGATTCTATGTTGTGAGCAAATATATAGTATTGGATAAAGCAGTTATGATGGTAATTGAATGCTTTAAACTGCGTCCTAATTACATAAAGTTAAGATATTTCTTTTCGTACGCTATAGCTTGTTTGTATATGATCAAATAAGTACCCAGTAATAATTCAACTACTTAACAGAAACGCATGGAACAGTGAATATTAATTTATCAATACTAACATCGACCAAGAAGAGTATGTAATGCTAATCTCATCTGTGAAAACCTTCTTGACGAAGGGCAAGACAGCAGCTATCTGAACTCAGTAGCTAAGTAGAAAAAGCGGTGGCAGTTAAAGTGATAGGCACTGAATTCGAATCACGGAGTAAAAATCAACTCCAGAATCTAAGTGCATTCGGCTGACGAGTCCCAAATGGGACGAAATACACTTCTTGGTTCCACTATAAGTCACCACCCATGTCTGCTTAAATTTCTTCTCCACGTAGTTTGTAGTTTCGAAATCTATTAACAATTATTATCTGGTAGCTTATAAATGTAAGTAAAGTATACAATAAAATGTCGATGAAAAGTATCAGTGCCTATGAGGAGAATTCGGTAAAAGAAAAAGTAGTTCGGAAAATTGAACTCTTTAAGGCTACTTTATTCGCAAAGCTACACAATTATAAATATATGCTGTTATTCATAATGAAAATCGATTATCCGTATTTTTGATAACTATGATTTAATAAAAATAGTAACAGATGAGCATATTAACGAAACATAAAAATTTCATCATTATTAAGAGACTATAAGTGGTGTTGTTAAGATATTGAATATTAATCAAGAATGTGAAGGAATTCAGATAAGTGTTTTTAATTGTGAAAACGATCAGCTTAATAAAAAAAGAAATTTTGAAATTCAGGTGAAATGTAACAAAAAAGAAACGGGAAGACGAAATAAACTGATTGTGTGTGGTTAAAGCATCAAGGGAATAGAAGAGAAGGTAAATAGAATGTCTTGTGGAAACTAAAGATTACGACCATGGTCAAAGAAGAAATAAAGATAATTTCTTTATATGCTTATTTTAATCTCAAATGACAGCTTCAACAATGCGAATAGGAGCAAAATTCACTATATTTAACAGCGTTCTACTTATTTTAAAAATCATTTTTAATGAGTTTGTTTTGATCGAGTGACCTACCTTTACGAAGTGTTTAATTACCAAGTTAACCAGGAATTTACTGAAGCTTGTTTTCCGACATATAAGGTAACTTGTTTTGTAATGGTAAAAGCTGAACACAACTTTAAACGATCAGTGTCATATATGTTTTTATCTCTTGAGGACTAATATATCATAGTTAAATATTAATAGCAGTTTTTTAGTGGCCTTATATGTTATTAAAACAATTGATTTCTCTTATAATACTATTACAGCATTAAGAAGGATAATTTTCTAATCTAACCATGACAACTTAAAGGAATTGGAACTTCATTTCCCCCCAAAAATTTATTTATCTGTAAATTTACCCTTCAGTTGGGGTGAATTTAACTTACTGACGCCTGTTACCCTTCGTGGATGAGCATAGGCCACCCACCAGCATTCTCCATCCATGCAAAAAAGGTGCTTACAATGGAATCTTATTGGGAATTACTTTTCAACAATACTATTTAGTGCTAGTCATTGATAAAATTTAGTTCAGTAACGTTTTCAAAATAATCTTGGTTACTCAGCAAAGATGGATAGTGGCTAGAAGTGGAATCCAGGACATGCGTTTCGTCCTATTCGGGACTAGTCAGCTGGATGTACATACATCTCAGAGTTGATGTTCACTCTGGGACTCGAACCCAGTACAGTTCACTTTAAACGCCATCGCGTTATCCACCCAGCTACTGAGTCCTGATAGCCACCCGCTTGTGCAATCCGGTGAAGTTTAAATTCACTTGGTATTGTTTGTTTGAATCCCCCTATTAATGTTTAAGACTGCAACTGATCAGTCTCTTATTGGCACATGTGCTTACTGTGCGTATTGCCACGATATAGCCTTAATCTTAGTTACTTATTACGTATGTTTAAAAAAAAGCAATCGTCATTCAACGATAATAAAACTTGTCATTTCAACTACACAACAAAATATTAGTATTTAATCTCTAATTTCCATTCTGAAATTTTTAATTTTATAATTTCGGTCTAAATCACATAATAATGATATGTATATATAGAAATTTCAAAGAAAACTTTTTTAGAATTATAGTTACCAACAAAACAATAAATGAGATTTTTCTTTTGTAATTCATATAGTATCCAACTAATAAATGATTCTTTAAAATTACACTCATTTTAATCGATATTGATAAGTGACACTGGAATTTTTCTATTTCTATACATGATCACTATACTATATACATATATATATCTTCAAATTCATTTGTAATTCTTTTTAAAGACATTTGAATATTTGAATTTCGCCAGTAATATTGTGGTGTGGTCTACTTATATCCACATAAGTAGTATATGGTGATGGTCAGGCATAGAATCTATTTCACTAGAAGATCGATAAGGAAAGAACAGGAATGAAGCGCAGTCAGTATGAGAATACATGAACAATGATATCAGAGAAGACAGACTGATATTTGAAGAAGAAACAGTCAAGATTGAGACAATTGATTGTTATTTTGCAAATTAATTGTTTTCCTGTATGGTTATCAGATTTTTGTGACGTAGTCTGTAATTTGTTCTTAAATGCATTCGATTGTCCCCAGTCGTGTTCTTGTTCACTAAAATATTGTCATTCTTTTTCAAATTCTTTATATATTGGGTCATGAAAGAAAATTGGTTTCTGTTTGTTTGACGTATTTTTGTTAACTATATAATCCAACTTTCGGTCTAAAAATAATTTTTTTCATTTTTACATGGAATTAGAGGTTGATTTACTTTGAGATGTTTAGCTGTTTGTTTTCTTTGAATAGATACAACCTGTCTTTTGCGTTTCTTCTAGAAATTTATAATCTCGAATTTATTTAAGGATATTGCACTAAATTAACCCTTTAACATTATTAAGTACATACAGTTAGTCCCCTTTCTAAAACATTTTTATTACTCTGATAAATCTATTTACAGAATCGGGTTTACTCAACAATTGGAATGTTTTACCATCTGTGAATGAATTCATCGATTGACACAGTGCGTTTCCATTTTTTGATATACTTTTGTGTTCGATACTTAAATAAGTTTGACTATCTTTGATAATTTTGCTCAAAGATTCATACGATGTCCAAAGATTAGGCCTATGGTCAGGTTTTAATTGGTTGAAGAATGATGCATTATGCACTCACCTACTCATTACAAAGCAAACTCAGCACCTTTGGTCTGAACCATTGAACTGGCGTCCAGTTGTGTGAATGTCTAATTTCAATCATTTGGTGATATTGCTCGACCGTCTCATATTGCCTTTGATGGATAACTGTTTCATACACAATATAGTTGAACTTCAGTGGTTAAGACTTCTCACTAGAAGTGTGGGGATTACCTCTCGAATTTAGTTACTAGAACAGACTAACTTGTTCATGTTTAAGTACTCGAATTCGGTGTCAACAAGTCACATCGATAGATTTGGTGTAACTTTATACAATTCCTCAATAAACATTGTGATAATACCTTATACACTAACACTTATTGGCTTTTTCTCCATGAAAAGTATACATGGTAAACAGAAATGGATCTTTAGGCCAAAGAAATTGGATATCCTATGATAGTTGAAAGCTTGCTTATTTTATAAGCTGTTAAAAAATTTGTTAAAATATGTTTAGACAGAGGTCTTGACAGATATATAAGAACTAGACTCTCTGATTAATGGACCAAATAATTTAAGCCTTTTATAAAACATTTAAAATAAAATAACAAATGACCAGAATTCAAACAACTAATTTTAGCGGAGTTACGAAAATTATCTCATTTGAATTACACGTTTAACAAAAGGTGCTTGCCAAATTACATGTGAACACTTTTTAAGCCATAAAGTTTAATTATAACAGTCAAACAAGAAAAACGTTTTATACAAGTAAAAATATTCCAACAATGTTTGGTTATGTAATAAATCTTGTATAAACTCTAAAGTTTAGGACTTTACTCAGTAAAGACGATAAAATCATAGATCAAAACAGAGATAATTCATTTATAACATGAGAGTTTCTAGCAATTAACAGTATAAATATGTATCAAGAACAAAATTTATAAGAATATTTGGCGAGAGTATGGTTTATGGACGAGCCAATCAGAAGAGTTTGAGGGATTTCAAGGTCACGGCTCCAATTTCAGTACCTGATGCTCATATACGATCGATTCACAGAGGATTTTAGAGAAGACGTGACAATTAAGCGGCTACAATAAATGGGACTACTAAAAGGTTCCTTTATTTGTAATTGCGGTAATCAAATGACTTGTAGACGTTGTGCAGACTACCGTTATGGTGTCATTCGATCTAACATATGTTGGAGGAAGATATCTGCTAGAATGACAACCTTTTTCGCTCGATCCAGGTTGAGACTAAGGCAAATTATAGTAATCATCGTGAACTGTATAATAAAAGCACCAGTAACATTGGCTGCAATATTCGCAGATGCTACTGAAGCTTCGGCTGTAGGGATATATGCGTAATGAAAATAACAACCTTATACAACTGGAGTACACACAAACAATATTGAAGCTATGAAGTCGAGCCTGAGAGAGTTTTTAAGACCTTATCATGACTCCAGAGACCGACTATTATGGAGCCATACAGATGAGTTCCTCTACCTTATGCAGTACGATTTTAGAACCTTTGAATCTCTCTCTAACCTTGACAAGTTTCTGGACCATGTAAAAGAAGTGTATCCACCTTAATTCTTTGGTTTTGTATAATATATTTGTACTTCGTACTGACTGTTTACTGATTGGCTAATACTTCTCAAGGTCACTCGAACTTCGTTCAAAGGTCGTCCATAAATTATAGTATCGCCGAATATTTTATGCATCTGGGAAATGACTGAGCCCAGCTTTCGTAATACAAAGTGTTCATTGGAAGGTTTCATCTGAAAAATGCTAATTAAAACACACAGTCTTATGCAATTCTTGGCGGGATCATATGTGCTCATTACTGACGTGGAAAAACTAGGACAACTATTTAATGTCCCTGATTTTGAATCTTTATCTAGTTAGAGTTACTCCATGATATTAATATAAAACTTAGAAACATTTTTTTTTATTATTTTCAGTTTGACAAGAACAAGCTAAATTTCAAAATAGCATTGCCACTTTTTGACTGTAGTAAATAATGTATATATTTACAAATTAAAGTTTTAAACCTATTCAGCCATAATACATTCATTTCTAAACAATATTAATAAATAAACGATTAGCTATCGATCATAAATATAAAAAAATGTTCAATGGTAACATTCTGTTCAATTTTGATAATGAACAACACGGTGTAAAGTAATACTAGGGGGTGTTTAGTGTTCATTCAAATAATTACAGGATTTAAACCAATATACAATGGTTGTTGAACATTATAATTGATTTGTGTTATCCTAATAATATAAAAAATTAGGATTATAAAATAATTAACGTTTAATTGATAATGCATACCGATGAAAACTGATGTTCACTGTATTTATGTATTACTCTATTACTGGTAATAATCAAGCTAAGTAGTTCATTTATGATTGATAAGAAAGAATTGGGAAATAAATAATAGAGTTGAGATCATGAGTCAATTGAAGCTAGACCACCATCGAAAACCTGGAAGCACTGGACGGCCGTTTCGTCCCATTATGGGACTCCTCAGCAGTTCGCATCCGTGATCCCGACTCGTGAGATTCGAACCCAGGACCTGCCAGTCTCGCGCTAGAGCACTTGACCGACAGACCACTTAGCTGGCATCCAACGGTGTTAATGTCTAACTTCAACCAATCCACGAAATTGAGCAACCATTCACCAATGTCATCAGTGAGTTGATATCTCACAACAGACCTGTTTGAACTCCACTGGTTACTGCTTCTCACTAGAACTCCAGGAAATACCTCGCGAGGCGAGGCGAGATCGTGGATGCGCACTGCTGAGAAGTCCCACAATAATAAGAAACGGCTGTCCTGTGCTTCCAGGTTTTCCATGGTGGTCTAGCTTCAATTGACTAATGATCTCAACCCTATAAAATTAATAAAATCTCCACAAAAGCCCTTCTGATAAAAATAAATAATACACAAAACTTTTGTCAAGCATATGTTTAAAAAAACTCAGAAGAAAAATGGATAATCGGAAGTATTCACAATTCTGGATAATAAAAATAAGTGAAATTATGAATAAGACTTTTGTTAGAAAAACGGTATGTGGTGATTATCTAGTTTTAAGATGGTTAACATCAACTACTGATTAAAGCTAGATAACTGCCGGAAACTAAAGAGGACTGAAATGATGTTTGTTCTTGCGGTGCACACAGATAAACTAATCAAGGATCAAACCGTCAGTCTTTGAGTGATAAGTGTATCAGGTTTAGACCCCTGAGTTGACATTCAATGTTTCGCATTTCATATTTGAATTAATTTACATTATTGAAATATCATCATTCTTTTTCACTGGTGATACCTATCTTAGGGTTGATATGTTTGGATTTTATTAATACTGTAGCGGAAATCAGTCCTTAATAAAACTTATCTTCGAATTTTGAATTTATGAACTGAAAAACTTCATTGTCGAATGTTCGTCTATATTACATTTTTTTTGAGAACATTCACATTCATAAATGTACTAACAATCCTAAGTCATAGCGGTTGTTGTTGACGGCCTGCTTGAATATTTGAGCTACCCGTTCCTATCATCTAGATATTTCAACAGGTTATCTAATTTCGTTTGTTTTAATACAACATTATGGCTATTGATAGAATAACTTATTCAGGTGCGTTTGTGAAAAGTTTACGACCTATCGCCTTAAAAAGTGCAATTAGAAACATCGCGGTGGCTGGCAATATGGATTGAAAAGAACGAACATTATTCAGATGTCGATTCCTAAACTGCTAACATCTAACTGGCGACCATTCAATATTTGTCGTCAGCATCGACCAAGAAATAAGAAGAAGAAACTTGTTGAAATACTTTAGGCTGAGAATTCTATATTGTACCAAAAATATAATATTGAATAAAGCTAATAATAATAATATTTATATATACATATGTTCAACTGAAAAATGAACCTTTAAAGTTATTCTCATATTATTCAGAGTACATATAGATTTTTTTATCGTTACAGCTGATTTTCCAAAGTTGATAGCAAGAGTATGCAATATGCACATTTAGCATCATACTGTTTCTTTTAGATATTCTTCTATTTATACACAATAATGAACTATAATTCACTAAATAAATATTATTTTAAACTAGCTGTATCTATAAATTCACTTAGTATTGTTTGTTTAAATCTTCCCATTGATGTTTAGGACTACAATTGATCAGTCTCTTATTGGAGTATGTGCATACTGTGCGTATTGCCTCGATATAGCCTTAATTCACAAGCATTATAAGCAAAGATGGATAGTGGTTAGAAGTGGAATCCAGGACTCGTGTTTCGTCAAAGTTGGGACTCGTCAGTCGTATTTACCTGCATCTCTATGTTGTTGTTCTCTCTGGCTCTCGCGCCCCGTCCCTTTCGCTTCAAGCGCCCTCGCGTTGTCCCCTCACCGTGTCCCTCCCTCCCGTGCTGCCGGTGTATCCCGCCGGCGGGTTCCAGGTGGGGCGCTCCGCGCATCCTCGGTTGCGGGATTAAACCTTATCCATCTTTGCTTATAGTTGTATCTATGTTTTAATCTATTAGAAATTTAAGACAATTAAAATCTTAATTCTTTATTATTTTTACTACAATATTCAGATTTACGCTTTTTTGTTTTGTAAAAATTAAATATAAATAAGTGCGACCATTAAATCGAAATATCTACTTCTTTGCCAATTAATAGATTTCGAATTATTGAAAATCATTATAGTCTTTGAAATAATAGTTAAAATTATATAATAATAATAATAATTGAGTTTCCTATTTCAAATGAATTCAAGATTTATCTTAATTACATTGTGTCCTATCAAGTAGACAATCAAAATGATCATAGTTTTTGTTAGTACATATTTTAAAAGGTCGCCTTTGTATATAAATCGATTGTGTACATGAAATGTAAAAAGTTAATATATCTTTTGATTACCATATTCTTTGATTTGAATTTATTGTTGGACATTCAAGTTATTAACTATACTTCCGATAGTGTAATAAAGAGACGAAGTTTATCAGAACTAAGTGATATGTTAGCGCAATATATTTCGAACAATCTGATCACACATAATCTACTTGTTAAGAACATTTATATACAAAAATAAAAAGCCAACTAGGGGTTAAGAGGAGACAAGGATAATAAAGAAAATGATATGAAAAACAATTTGAAATTTGATCGCTCTGAATAATAAGCTAATACTATCAGGGTAGGTTGAGGATGAGAACAAACCGTTTTTGAATACATAAAGGATGTTTGAATTTTCGTATGGCTAAGGCTTCAATAAACCTTAGTATACACCCTTTTACACTTTTATATAACACCACAAAAGCCTAGTTAAGATCAATCTTATGACTTGTTTCAACTATGTATCTGGCAATAGAGAAGAATGGATTTTTATCATCTACTGTTATTGAGACATTTGTTTTTATTTGTATCTGCAGTCACTTAGGTATATGTTCGCACACCCGAATTTTCAGATCACGATTACCCCTCCCCATGTATTTATGGCCACACACACGCATTTAAATTGATAAATATAGTGCAATGTGCGCAATAATTTTCATGTATTTTAGATTTTTGGCGAAGCATGAACCTTGTTCTTTCTTTGATAATGACCTTTGCTGTGTAATGGGTCTTGTTAATGATTAATTTAAGCCTTTCTTTCAATAAAAGGCTATTTGAATCACTTCTAAATGGTAAGGTGATGTAGACAGGCTTTTTTCTACCAAGGCTGTAGTAGGTTTCACTGTACCGTGAATCTATCTATTTATGAATTCAAGGGGATAGCCATTTTCCATTAATGTTTTGCTTAAAAACCTTACAGCATGATCAATAGCGTCATTTGTGCAAATACGACCAAGTCTGTTAAATAGGCAACATATCAGACCCCGTTTGTATTACACATGGCAATAACTATAATAACTAAGGTATTGGCCTCTTCACGTTGGTTTTCTAAATATGAATCGTTTGATTGAGCCATCTTCACGTCTACTTAGAAGTATATCTAAGATGGGAAGGTGGTCGTTCTTCCCCTCTTCGCATGAGAGACTGATGTGGTTTTGGAGTGTTAAGTTTATCCAATCACCAATTCATACCCTCCTTTCTTTCACAGGCAACTAAGATATCGTCCACATATCTCTTATAAAGTGACATTTTTTCAAGTAGGTCTTCAGCCAGATTTTCAACATGTTCCGTAAACATATCAAAAGGACTTACTACTTTAAGTGCTATTCATGTTTACCATAAATTTACAAATTATCAGTCTTTTTTTAATAAAGTTGATAACAACTGTTTCACTGAAATATATATCATCAACAAACCTTCTCTCTGGAAATATTTTTGTCAGAGATTCTTTATCGTGGAATAACTTATAAATATTTTTGTCAGAGATTCTTTATCGTGGAATAACTTATCGCGTGCAAAACAGTAAGGTTAATGAACATTATCTAATTATTTTCACAATGAACGTCCCAGCAGGACTCACCTATTAACCGCAATGTAGATAATAATTAATGAGGTCAATTTAAAAGCTTCACCGGATGGAGAATATCTTGAAGATTTCTTCGGATAATGTTGTATATGATCTATCTGAAAGCTGATAATATGAATCATACAGATTAACTTTTATTTTGTAGTTTGTAGGAATAAGTTGATAAGCACTCTGGACTTGAAACATTAATCTCAGAGCGTGTATTAACCCGGCATTTAATGATCACCAGTATATATTTTTCCTAATAATAATTCTGTTCACTTTTTTAAAACAATTTGTTTTTTATTATCAAAACTATTACATATATTTTTTTAATTATTTAAGAGAAACTTGAAACCCAGTACAGCATTTGCCAACTTCAATAATAACTAAAAGATTGAGGTTTAAATATACCTATAGAAAATTATTCTAGCTTACTTAAGATAAGCTTAGAGCACCCTAACAATCACTTTCAAAAATCCAATTCTCGTTCAGTAAACGTTTTCTTCTCTCAGATCAGAGAACAAAACTCCATCAAAATCACCCACCTGAGCTACAAATCTTCTCCACCATCTCACTAATCAATGCCAAAATATTTATTTTGTAACCATTTCTATTGAAATGATTTTACTAATTTTTACGTGCTACATGGTATATCATTGTCAGTGATTAAAATATTACAAATGTTTATCTGATTGGGCTGAACTGATTACTTCCATCTACTTAAATGTTATATATGTAAGCGAACCTTTATGACATTTCATCTCTATGGGTATCCATTCACTTTATGGATAAACATACATTTCTTATTTTTTAAAAATTTAATATTCTACCAACAGGTTTGGAATCACTATGACTCCGAAACTTGTATTGATATCTTGTTCAAGATTTAGTTTAGATTATTGCCACTTATCAACCTTTCATCCATTTATTGCAAATACATTCATAAAAATTGCTAATTTTATTTTAATTTTGTTATGTCGATTAAGTGTGTGCCCTGTTGATATATGAACGTAATGATCCCCGCCAATTAGAGAGCGGTGAATTATCGATCAGAGCAATGATACACGGAAACCGTATGAACAGTCTTGAGTACTTGTCAGTCCTGCTTTCTGCCCAGCCCAGCCAGTTAAGTCCAGAACTCCAACAACAGCCTCTGCAATATGAATCATTATTCTCTAACATACTGGGTTTATATACTAAACAAACTGACCACATTGTACCATAAAATAGAAAATAACATTTGTACATGATTTAGGCAAATGTGGCTGTGAATAGGGGGAATAGTAATTAATAGATTAGGGATAACTCAAGAATGGTAAATCGTATAATAACAGTCTATAGGTCAAAATAAAGCTTATAATAAGAGGGACACGAATATGAATAGTTTAGTTAATTAACAGTTATATAATAGGAAATATAAATTATATCGGCCCATAAATAGTTCTCAAAGTTACCATTCATAAATCTCCACAGGATATAACAAAATTAATTGCGTTTACTGGAAGTATATTTTAAACAAACTGAAAATATTAAAAATTTATGAAAATGGTTAGTAAGTGTTGGGGATGTTAAATCTCCAGAACTTACTTGGTAAACGACTTATTTTTGTAATTTTATTTTGAAAATTTGAACTTCCTTGTTTTCGCGTCAAAAGCACTCTTTTCACCTTCGAGTCGTATTTCTCTCTTGGAAATATCTTAAACGCTATTGGTCTGTTGTATCTTTTTAGTGTGCTATTTTGTAATGCTTCCTAAGGACAACTTTGTATTGTGTAAATAAGTTTGATTTCTTCCTAGTGCTATTGCTTGTACTTCGGCTGCTTACGGAATATATTTTCCCATACTTCGTCTTGGACTTCTTCCTCTAGTTAGCGGGGCCTGGGACAACAGATTAGATTAGCCTATCTTTTCACTGTGTCATTGACCTACGTTCGTTTACCGAGAAAATCGAATTAACATCAAGCATATCAGTAAGATAAAAGAATTTTCCACGGGTATGATCAAATATATGTAACAATATAATTTTACGATAAGATCAATGATATTTTTTATACAAGTGTGTCGATTAAATAAAATGCAAATGCTCATTATGATATACTTAGGAAAACAACAGCATAAAGAAAACGTATTGTCTGTATATGAAAGATTTGAATTACCATCGTTTATCGAATTATAATACCGGTACATGCATTCTGGTATAAAAATTGATCACAATATTTATAGGCATGTTGCGGAAGTGTATATATAGTTTGTTAGTAACGTTCTGTGTATACACGGTAGAATAACAAAATACATCAATTCTTAATAAGGAATGTAAAAAATGTGACTAGTTATATCAATAATGAGAATAAATCACCAAGAGCACATATGAAGATAATATTCACAACTAGCCTAAGTTACTGTTGCAAAAATAATTTTATTATGACTCAGTGGTTAATGCAGCCATGAAATGAAAATGAATGAATTTGTATGTATGAATTTAATCTGAAAATTCAATTAACTATCTCTTTAGCTATGTTTAATTCATAGATGGCGTACAAAGCGTAGAAGCTGTACTATCTTTTAATTGTTATAACGTATATTATGATTTTATCAACCTCAACTATTCAAATGTTCAAAGCGTGAGTCAATTGAAGCTGGACCACTATGAAAAACCTGGAAGCACTGGACGGCCGTTTCGCACTATTGTGGGACTCCTCAGCAGTGAGAATCCACAATCCCGCATCGCGAGATTCGAACCCAGGACCTACCAGTCTTGCGTCAGAGCACTTAACCGATAGACCACTGAGCCGGCATCTCCACAAAACCCCTCCTGATTCAAATGTTGTTAATAAATAATTCCATTTGAAATTCCACAGACTAATGATAAATTACCAAAATACTTATTTACTTAAATTATTTTATTGAATAAATATGTTGAATAAAAACATAAAAATACTACTTATTAACATTAAGTTATCAAGGTTGTCTAGAAAATTAATAATTTCAAGATGACAGTAGACCTGAAAAGAAAACAAAATGTTGTGCCCTACTCAGTGAAGTTGATTGTGACTAAAGTGAAAGACGAATTGTATGTAAGAAATAAACATAAAGGGAAATCAACCTACAGATATTAATTAGAAGTACATTTTTGTTCTTTACTTTAAATTCCGTCAGTGATGTAATCAAATTACAATAACACATGGCTTCTGAAAATACAACAAATTCTGATAAAATTAATGCTTCAACAAATTATTAAACTACATAAACGAGTTACATCAAAACTTGACGTTTTTTTAGGAAATAAAAATACGTTACTTATAATGTTAATAGTAATTTCCTTACTTTAAATTCATAGCATATGAAAGTAACATTTCTTTCATCTTCGCATTTCAAAAAAATACAAATACTATAGCTGACTAGTTCACGACAAGTTCAGTTATTGTACAGTTTAAATAACTTACTACCATTTGTGTTGCATTCGTATTATAAGTAGTCCTGTTAGTTTTGAATCCATGAATTCTTTGTTAAATCTACACAGTAAATTTCTATAGTGATTCAAGTACCACAATTATCTTTAATTTTCTTTTTAAAAAAATATAAACAAACATAATAGTCAGATCAGTATCCAAATCACTGTATTAACTATTTCTTGTAAGAAGAGTTTAAGGCATTTCTTCACTATTGATTCACTTTATTTAAAGACATGGAATATATTCAATTAGTATTGTTTGTTTGAATCTTCCCATTGATTTTTAGGACTGCAACTGGTCAGTCTCTAATTGGTATATGTCCATACTGTGTGTATTGCCTCGATATAGACTTGATTCACAAGCATTTTAAGCAAGCATTGTAACTCTGAGATGCAGGTACATCCAGCTGACTAGTGTTAAATAGGACGCAACGCGCGTCCTGGATTCCACTGCTAGCCACTATCCATCTTCGCTTACATGGAATATATATTTCAAAACAAAAAAAGAAACCAATGAATCCATTAGAAAGAATGAAGATGTTTCTTTTTCTTTAGTTGTACAATCGTATTTATGTGTAATTTTTGATTTCTTTTCAAAATAACATATTACCCATTTTATTCAGTTCTTGGCAACTTTTTGATAACCCTTAATTACCTCTTTAAATTATGAAACACAATATTATTTTTATAGACTTTTTAACATTCAGTATTGGAGTAAATATGACTATATTTAATAATTTTGTGACACACCTCTATTTTACTATAGACCACTAAACGTAATTAAAATCTTGTATAAATACGATTATGTAACTTATAAAAATGATATAGTTGATGAGAAAAAATTTTTGAATATGTATTTGTTCAAGTGCCAAGTTTCTTTAATTGAATCTCTGAGTCAGTCTGACAACAGATGATTGTCTAAATTAAACAAGTTTTAGCGTAGGCTGCTATGTTAAGCCCACACAACTTATTCTAGCTTCTTGACAGGACAATTAATTCATTCTTCTTGAGTCACATTTTGACCCTGTTATTTGTTCGTATATCAAGCTTGACTGTTTTTATATGAGTATGGGTGCATTTCTTATCCTGACCATCACATGTCTGTAACTTATTTTTGTGTGACTATAAATATCGATAAACGCTCGGTTGAATCGAGTTGGCCCACACAACTTCTCCAGTACGCGCTATTTCTCATCGCTCTCTTCGCTTCCTTCACTTCATTCCTCTGATTGTATGTTTAGATCAATGAGTGTACAAAATCTACGTATTCAAAAATCCATTCTCGTATTTCATTTATTTAATTCACCAACGCGGATTAAGTCTATAAATATATACGAGGGTAGACGACATGTATATTTTAATAATATTCGTCCGATCCAATTGGAGTCAGATATCGGGCCATTAAAAAGTGATTTTGATACTATCTGATTAATAGATATCAGATTTTATTTTATGAAATGTATTTGAAATAAATTATGTTGTGACAAACGTTAATCAAGAAAGTATGAATTTTAAAGAGATTAATAACAATGGATTATTGTAGTCAGCTAGACAACAGATAATTAATTAGCAATTGTTTACCTAAAATATGATGATGTCACGAAGATGACCTATATTATCGAGTAACACTAATTACGATATATTTGTAAGTGCATTAGTATTTTGTTTTGTTTCAAAGTTCAGTTTGACATTCATATTGTCTTACACATAGATTATAGATTATGCTCAGATACTTGTGTCAATAGTTTTATTATTGTTTTACAAAGTTATACGTTCAAATCTGTCGAAACAATATTTTAGTGCTTTTGAAAAATGCTCATATGATTATGTCTATTGAAAGTACCCTTAATCAGTTATGATTCCGTAGGCAACAACGTTTAATAAGCTAAAAATAATGATACTCTAACTCCCAAATATAATATGTTCGTTTGTTCTCGCTTCGTTCTGTTTGTTATGAATTACGCTATTTCGGGGATTAATAATTCGCACAATAATCCTAATACTTCTAAATATCACACGGATATGATTACCTTAGCTGTACTAATACACACGCTACCGTTTTTATTCAAATAAACTCTTTCTCCATCGTCTCTTCTACTTTATTGGCTACGGCCTGTGATTGAAGGTTACAATAGTGCTGTAACATTACTTTAGGCCATTCTACACTACGTTGGACTTTTAGACCAGATTAATATTGAATAATACTATCGGATATATCTTTTTCGTTATTTTGTTGGTGCCACTGTGTACAGAGGAACCTTAGTAATTCACATGAACTCATTTGTGGTTGTTATCTCAGAAAGAGCTTACGAGTAACATTCATTTTATCATATTTTTTATCATTTCGTCACTTAACATACCACTTTATCGTCGCCGTTTTAGTTTACTCATGATCAGATACTTCGGTTTGTGATATTAATGTTTTCGGTATATCATTAGTAACGTTGGATACTGTTACATATTGAGTAAGTTCTTTTACTAGGACTCACCACAAATCCGGAGAGCCCATACTTTTCATTAAAACCATAATTTCCAGTTCACGTTCAGACGTTCCTTCCTTAGTTCTTCTAATATTTACCTGTAAATTTTGTAATGGCTTTTTCTGAATCAGACTTCATGTCCCGAACTTATAAAGACGGCGGGTAAGCGAAACAACGCAGTTAAATGCATTAGATTCGAAAAATGTTCCTTCGTTTAGCGAACGTAACTTGAGTGCCTGGATCGCTCAACTGCAAATGCAATTTCATCGACGAAGTATACCCTCACAAGCTTGAAAATACTCTTTTATCCTCGAGACTTCGCCCACAGAAATAGTAACAGAGGTCTCAAACCTTATCGGCAATGTACTTATTTGTAAAACATATGATAAGTCAAAGCGATCAATTACCCGGCGTATTTCTGTGTCGGATGAAAAGTGAATATAATATTTACTAAATGAATGTGGGCTAGAGGACCGGTCACCGCCTGGACTGTTAAAGCAATTTAGACATTTGGTAGGTTTTTACAAAGTTGGCGACTCATTTCTTTAAGAGACTTGACTTCAAACGTCTGTCAGACAGATTCTTTTTTTTTCTAGCCAACCCTTGGATTTGGATAATGTAACCGAATTGGCAGATAAGATTTTGGGAGTAACACCTCGTCGTGTCCCATTCGCATAAACACTCGTTGGCTCACCAAGTGCTCCAGTGAATTGAGATAGTTCCGCTTATGCTGCAGAAAGAGTCATGTTCTCTTTTTTTGCTTCAAGTTTAGTATATATCACGGTAAAATTAGGAGCTCTACTGGAAACGGTTTCTAATATATCTACAAGAAGGAGTTGCTCATGTTACAGCAGACAGTCCGAAAAACGGATGCATTTTAAGCCTACGAGAAATACAGAAGCCATTTGGTGGTACCGTCGCAGATACGGAAACAAACCTAAAAGAATGTGTAACAACTTGCAAGTTTTGTAAGACATTCCCACTGTAGAAAAACACGGATACTAGACAATAGTCAGGAAAGTTGTTACTGGTCTAGTCTTGTTCTAGTCGCTTTTTCTGTGTATTAGTTAAAACTTTAGGCTCGAAACTCCTAGTGTACACAGGAGCTGACGTCGGCGTAATTCACGTTACTTTAGCCCGGCGAACGATAAATGATAGTAGAAAGTAATTGCTGAGTGCTACAAAAAGAACGGAAATGAAAACGCTTGTGGAGCAACTACTTATTTTTGACCCAGGAGTCGGGCGTCGTTTAAGTCGGGTGTTTATAGTAGCAGATGTTCAATGTTCTATGTTGGGTTAAGAATTTTTGAGTTGATGTGACTTAATGATTCGCATTGGTAGCGATAACAATGAATGATCAGTATAAAAAGCTGGAAGAGTGTTACCAGCTTGTTAACGATTATAGAAAATGTTAACTTCATGGTAAGTCGAGATATAGTATGTGCTACATTACATGCACAGATTGCTGTGAATTCCTTGGTCTCAAAATCCTCCGGATTTCATAAGCATTTGTTTAATCTTTGAGCTCAATTATTTGAAGATTCCCAGTGGAGCGAAGTGATCAAGTTTAAAAAAATGTTCCAATACTGGGTTTTTGCTTGTTTCACATTTATTTCTTTTTTAAACCAAACCGGAGAATTTTTCAAAAATTCTGGAACAGTGTATCGTGCCCTATAAGGACAAGTAAACTAACAGACCCTCAACACTACACAAAGCTGTCTAATTTCATGCCACTGGTATGGAAAAAACTTTGTATATGTGTGATGATTAGAAGTATTTGAATTATTGTACGAATTAGGAATCCCTGAAACAGTGCCATTACGGCCAAATAGAACCAGGTGAGCACAAACGAACATATCGTATTACGAATTCGGAATCGCGCACATATCAAGAACACAAAAATCATTAGTTCATACAAACATCACAAGATGTTTCCGTCAGCCTGTTACTATGAGGGTATCTTGGAAAACAAATGTGTAGCGAAAGATAGTTTACAAAAACAAACAGTCCCACAAGTCCTCGTTATTGACGCTAACCTCACCAGTTCAACTGGACATAGCCCTAACTGGAGGTGCTCGGTCAAGCATCAGTGTCACTTTACAATGGAGCATGTCGTGCTACGCATCCCTTACATTAAATAGTTAGCCTAAATGATATACTTCTTAACTCACAAACGACCTTAGAAATATGACTTCGAACTTCATCGCTCATGACTTTTGGTTTAATTGGTTTCGGCATCTTCTATTATAAAGGTGTTACGAACAACAGCATCGCCAAGCAGTAAATGCCCGTAACATCCTTATGGCCTTGAGCATGAAAATAATCCCTATTTGTAGACAGTAAGAAGTTAGGTTGTATAGAGCAAAGTGAAAAAAATCATTACTCATTTTCCTTAGAATTTTCACTAGAAAAATATTTTACCCAGTGGCGAATGTTTGACGAACAGTTCACTTACTTTCAGTTTGGAATTCTTACAAAAAACCGACATTTTACATTTTTTCGATCACAAGTTAAAGTGTAAAATAAGTCAAAAAATTAGTTCAAGCTTTGATTTACTGACAGTGAGTGCAGTGATGGAAAACACTTTTTTATGGAAGGGTGATAAATGAAGATACTGACAAGGTCTTGGTAATACTCTTTGACCTCAAATCTAAACAATCTCAACTAGTTTTATATCAGTTCTGAAGTCAAACACATTTCACAAATACGAAATGCAATTACCACAATGTATGGTCGGGAAATGCGGCCCTGTAAAGGACTACTGTAGTACCTTTTGTTCCAGTGTACACATATGTTAGACAAATAAAGAACTCCAAACTTTATAGATCGTTGTATACACATATACCTGTATATCTTATGTGGGCATTCGCATACTTTCATTCATCTGTAATCCGTTGAGACCAGCTTGGAGATCAAAATGATCAGCTTTGCTTCCTATTGACTTCCGAATTCGGACACTATCTTGAAAAAAGGGGGTCGAAGACCTAAGCAGTTCTAATGAACCATATACTTAGGGAACGCAGGGCTTTAGGTGACTTTGAGAGAATCTGCTTTAAGAATTAAAATATTGGAGTTGAGACATTTATTTGCTTGATCTTTTTGCGTCGGTGTACTGGTTTAGGTTATCAAACACACGATCCTAGAACCCGATCATACGGTAGCTGAGATTTACAGCCGGTAATTATCACTTAGAGAGGATGAGAAGTGGTAAACGTCAGAACAATTGATCCGTATGGCATAGCGCAGACCTGTATGTGTATGTGTTCAGATAAAATGTATTCTATACCCAATAAAATCTGTTTATCAGGAGCCCTTAGCAGCAGTCGCTGACTGTCACGATAGAAAGCGTCATTACGGACAATGATGTGACGTGCTCGTTGGGTTTCACAGATTAGGTAGTTAAACCACCAAAAACCTACAGTTTTTGGATGAGGTCTATTATTCTAGTAACAAAGACTAGTGAAAATAGTGTAACCCTGACAATAATCTTACATAGGCGTTGTATTTCCAATATTTCTGTGGAGAATAGTGGATGATTTGTGTGTTTAAAGCAAGATACTCCTGTTACAATTGTTCAACTTCTTGGTGATAAGCCTACTAAGACTGCCTTAGATCCAATTAATATCTGCTGATACAAGAGTAAACGTGAGCTCATTAGTTTTTACCCTCTAGTATCTGGAAAAAAAATTATTCCAAAACTCAAGGGCTTCTGCATAAGATTTAATTAAAACACCTTATCAGACGGTTTGCTAAAATCTATGGGTAGAAAAGCGACAGTAAATGTGTTATCGTGGGCTGATGACCGCAGTAAATTAGTTTGTTGGGTGCGAATGTTTGTTCAAAAACCGATGTTACTCAGAAGTTACTAAATTGTATGGTTTTAAGTGATTTAGTGATGTGAATTATTCTCTCGAACACCCTAACTATTGTGCTAAATAGACTGGCAGGCTGGTAGTTTGATGAAATGTTTCCTTCCACACATGAATCCCGGTTTAGTATAGCACCTTTCCTATTCTCAGGAAGTTCAGTTTACTAAAGTGACAGGTCAAGCGGTACTATAAATGGTTCCGAAGTAATGCTTGAAAGAAATGAGGGTAGTTTTGAGTGCATTTCACCAAGGCTCGAAGACATACCATGTTTAAAGTTAATAAACAGTCAGAAAACAGCTTCATTAGTTGCAAGCACCAGTCCTGTAGCTTGTATCCCAGTAGTGTGGTGGTGAAAAATGTTGTTCTTAGAGTGAAACACGCTAAAAAATCCGATAAAATCTCGGCTTTGTTCGTAATGGATTAGAGTAAGTGTATCTAGATCATCACGCAACATTAATGAAGAAATTCCATCACTACGTTTTGTTCTTCGCTTAATGTACGAAATCAATTGCTTCCTGAAAGTATGGCTATGGTGTGCCAACCGTCATTTTTAATTATTGTAACACCTAGCTACATTCGTTTTACATATATTTCGGATATTTTGGTATTCATAAGCTATTCGTGACCTGTTGTTATTAACAAGTCGAATAAATGCCGTAGCAGATTTTGCATTTCCTACTGATCTATAGAGGACAATTTGGTAACCGTCATGTTGACCATGGAATAAGTGGCAACAAAAAGGCTTCAAATGTGACTTTAAATTAACTCCGTTAGTCTTTAGCAAACCTGTAGACATTGACCGACCAATGTATTGGGATAGTACAGCCTTTGACGTGATGAATGTTAGTCCGCCAGATAATAGGACGGGGTGGAGTAAATATGTAGTGTAGGTTGTGTCCAAAACCCAAAGTACAGTCGACGTGATTAATCCTCTCCAGAATGGATAGTTACTGAATGTTGGTAAACCATCCCTGTTGTGTGTGAAGACAATGTCCAATTATCTTTGTCCATGTTCTCAGTCGGTTTTGTGACACACTATTCCAGCGAGCACAGAATAACATTAGGCTGTCGTAGAAACATTCGCCTGAATTTGTGAGCTCTATCTGACTGACTTTTGTGAGTTAAAATTCCTGACCACGCGACAATAATCAGTCCAACTCCACGTACAGATATAACTTACAACATTAATCAGCAAGACGATGGGGACTTTAGTACATTTCCCCCATGATCACTACATTTGATTGCACAACAAGCCATCTCACACATACCACCGTCATGCGCCTTCGGTGTATTCGATCGCGAACAAATGTCTTCTCCAACACATGTGATTATGTCTCTCCCCTAGCGACCAATAAACCAAACACTTCCAACACAGATGCGTCCATTAATGGTTAGAGAACAATCTATATCTGCAATGAGTCATGTTTCTGCATCAATAATTATTTCGAAATTAAATTTCTCCATCATTTAGCTTATTTCAGATGCTTTGTCTCCAAATATTTGAGCCTATATGAAAAAAACGCTGTAAGTGATTTGAGAGTCACATGTCCTACTTACATAGTGTTGGATCCATTTTGCAAGTGAAAATCCCTCCATGCATACACTTATGATTTCTTCCTTACGTTTTCTTTATTTGTATATGCTGTTAACATTTTTTTTGGTTTTACTATCGTTTTTTATTGAGTCTCTATGTTCCTTACTGAGCTGTATCTAGTTTGTTTTAATTGCTATTATTCTGGCGTCTGCCATATTGGCTGCTCGCTATTTGATTGTGCGGTTTAATTTTGACTGGGATCGTGCATTTTGGTTGTAATTTGGAGCACTTCCCCAGAAATCGAAACACTTTGTGTTATAAAATAACCGCTCAAACGGAATCTCCCTTGATCTATCCAGAAAGGATAGAATAACGCTTATTCTTTGGTGTTTTTGGTAATTTTTCATATATTTCTTATCATCTTGCTATTTATTGTAATTTAGATTGGATATTTTTGTATCAAATGTTGGTTGAATAACCGGGTGATAATATTCGTTTGGGTAAATTTGTACATTTGTATATATGATGAATTACAGAACCGTGTCACCCAAAATACCTTGTTTTGATTTCGACTGGGGCACGAGTGTATAAACTATTCATCGGTTATTCGGCCACATCCAGACCTATTGGAATCTAGGTTTGGATCTTACACATAGTTCGTGGGTCTATTAACTTTTAAAACCCAACCTTGAACACTGAGGTTTGTTTCGCCACTTCTCTTTCAAGTTTCAAACTCAGAAAGATCATTCCCCCGTATTACTTGGTCCTCGAGTGATCAGTCCAGTAGGATATCATATTATGTGTTGGGAGTATATGTACTTTTGACGTGTGTGACTGAAGGTCAGTTGAACTGATCCCCAAAGTGTTCTGCCCATCTATCCAATATTGCCCAATCTCTCTTGCTCTCGCTACCCACCACTGTTCGCGATCATTGCGTAGGCTTCTTATCAGCTTGCGCTTAAGCTGACTGCACTCTTCGTTATGTTTAGAGCCACATGGGCTGAGTTTTCGAGCATCTATCAGTGCGGTAGATGCTGCTAAGATACAGTGTTCCTCCCTATCCTTACGGTTTACCGTATTAGCAGATATCACAGCTTTTCGGATGCCATCCCGCGCTGCCTCGGGGTGGACACAACTTACATGTCTGCCTAACTGTTTTTCCAGTTGTTCCTGAAATATATTCCTAGCTTGGCTATCATTTGGTGGAACCCTAAGAGGCTTCCTCGCAGCGTCTTTCCTACATCCAGTAAGACGCAGACAAATACGTACTTGCACTAGAGCATGATCTGAATCTATGAGCGAAAGTCTTCTATCGAATCCCTCCATCGGTGGCTGATAAAGATGTAATCTAGTTGGGTCCAACGTTTGAACGAATTCGAGGGTCGCCATGTCAGAAGATGTTTTTCCCATATGCTTGAAGTTATTATTTGCAAGAAACAGGCGGCCATATGAGCATAGCTGCAATAGACGGTCTCCATTATCCGTTATTTGAACCACGACACCATAAGATTCACCCAGGTGTCTTTCCCTTTCGCTTAGTTTACCTACTTGAGCATTAAAGTCACCAGCCACTATTACTACATCACAGCGCCTAGCTCTCCGGACAAGGTTCTTTATTATGACATGGTGAGGCCAAATGAATGACGCTACTCGGATCCTGTATGCGCATTTCGGAGATGCAGCACACATAGATGTTGCGAGATTCCAAAGTCCTAGCTAAGGAATCCTGTTGTCCTATTTGGCATAATGTTCGGAAGTTAAAAGTTCCTAAATGTAGTTTAGAGTGTGGTTCAGGAGACCAGGAATAACGTTCCGCATGCTCGAATCGTTTGCCCTAGCGGTGCGGGGTGATAAAGGGACGTGAGAAGAGTTAGTCGTGAAGACAAGACAGTTATTAAGTGTAGGAAGGATTTGATTGTGACCAACTTGGTGTGCTGTTACGGGTATTGTAGTGAACAAAACACTAGTTGGGGACAATCGAATGTATTTAAGCAAAGATTACAGACTATCTCAATAAATTCTGATTATCAAACAATGAACAGTCAATTTGCAAATTAACAACCAATTGTTTCAATCTTCACTGTTTCTTCTCTTATTCCATTGCTCATGCATTTTCCAGACGTTTGCGTTTCATTTCAGTTCTTTCCTCATCGGTCTTCTGCCAAAATACATTCTATGTCTGACCCACACCATATACTACTTATATGGATATAAGTAGACCACACCACACTCGTCCCCCCTTTAAAGCATTCGTTCATGCGGTGGTTCTGCTCGCCATGCCACTATCTTCTTTCACTGCAGTCTGTGCCAAACTCTCCGTCAGAATGTCGAGTCTGCGGCGCGCTGACCTCCATAGCTCCGTCGACCTGCCGGGGCACCAACATCCGCATCCACCCGGCACCTGGGACGTTCAACACCCGTACTCCACCGGCCTGCTGAGCCATCTACATCCGATGTCCGCCCAGCAGCCGCACGTCCCACTGCTCCTCTCCGTCGACAGCACCCGCTACAGCCAACGCCGCCCCGCCAGAACACTCCACTCGACGCCAACTCTCCACACCAGACTGCCCCAACTAGCACCTCAACTCCAGACCCGCAGCGGCGTCCGCAGAACAGCACCCTTCCTCCTCCTGGTTGGCAGCGACACCAAATGTAGTGAACAGAACACGACTGGTTGGGGACAATCGAATGTATTTATGCAAAGATTACAGACTATCTCAATAAATTCTGATTACCAAACAATGAACAGTCAATTTGCAAATTAACAACCAATTGTTTCAATCTTCACTGTTTCTTCTGTATGAGGGCTAATATCACATCTTGACTCCTACATTGTGAAAAGATGTTTTTTGAGGGACCTGAAAAGGAGTTTGGATTAATGTTGATCTTAAAGACCTGGGAGTGTGACCTTAGAGACCAAGGGACAACTGCTTGAGGCCGGTCGCGCACAGCCTTTTTGTGGGGAGTTTTTGACGTATTCGCCTTGTTCTTCAAAGGGCCTTACCGCCGGAGACGGAAATCTGTGAGGTAGGATGAGGCGTGACATTTTTAGGGTCGATTTCATCTAACCCATTCCTTCCTTGCGAGAAGGCAGCATCACTGCAGATTTATTATTATTATTATTAATGGTTATTATTAATGCTGGTTTTCCGATGGAAACACCTTACTGCTGTCCTACGCCACCCTATAGTCAGCATTACGACTTCGCCCTCAGACCTTGAGTTGCTGTTTTGAGTCCTACAGTTCTCCAGTCGACCTGCCTGGCGTGGTACAACCTGCAGGAATATATATTCCAGCCAATATAGTTCGGTTGAGTCATCACGATAGGCACCACCACGTTAGTGTAGCAGCTACGGTCGAGACAGATGGGTGTAGCTGTAGATCCGTCCTAAGAAGCAATTGTTCAGTGAGTCTTCGACAGTGATGCTGATCTGTGATATTCAGAAGTAGTTGAATTACTATACGAACCAGGAACCCCCAAAACAGAGCGAATCAAGCCAAATAGAACTAAGTTGACACAAACGAACGTATTGTATTCGGCATTTGAGATCAGGCAGCAAATTAATTATAAAAGAATAATTATTTCATGTAAGCATCACATGGCTTCATTAGTTTCACTGAACCCAACGTAGAGGAAGTCACTTGGTTTAGTATCCGCTACAGATCACCATCACACCAACCGAGCACCTTAGATCAAACGATTTTCAACCTATCAACAGCTTTCTAAATATAACTTCGAACTTCATCATTTCTGACTTTTAATTTGACTTATTAAGTATTTTTCAGTCTTAAGGATGTTATGAACTAAAGCTTTTCATCCTAATCTACCGATTTCGGGGAAATTCTTGGGGAAATGCGACAAAATCCTCCAAATTTCCCTTGGTCAGTTGTCTTTCTCCATAGTTTTAGGTTATCCTGAGGAAGTTCTCAAAACCCTTGGTGATATGTTGGATTTTCACCAATGTTCTGCCAGAATTCGATGAAAACTATGAATTTTCATATGACTTTGGAGAAAACCCAAAATCCCGGAGACAGAGATATTTATAGCATCTTTATACTTACCCTCAAAAACTTTAACCGGCACTAGCTGAAATAGAAGATGTGCTAGAAGGAATATTACACAAACCCTTAATACCGTTAAAAGTGGTAAGTATGAATTATAACTAGTTTCTGATACGATAACCGCAATTTCTTGAGACTCAAAATATTCGTTTCATTTTTTCAAACTTGTTCACAGACAGTCATCATTGTCATCAATTCAGACACTGAGATAAAAACATAACGGGTTTGCTTTTTCATCTATTCACAGAACAAAAGTTAAGGTTTCAACTGAGTGTTACCTTGAGGTATGTGCGTGCTTCAAAGTAAAATGTGCTTTGCGCGTTACAAGTGACTACCTGGAGATATGAACGTGTTAATGGATAATACCGTAAGGAAACATTCCAGATTTACCACTTTGGTTTTTTGCGAATGAGACTTTATGCACTTACAACCTTTTTTAGAACTACCGTAACGAAACTAGCAATTGTGGTATTGTAAGTGCCACTTCGACCTCCGAAGGTGCGTCTCACCAAGTTTTCCAAATTTATTTTGCTGAGTTTCACCTAACATGTGTTTTTGTTACACGAAAATTCTCAGATGTTTTTACTTGTGTTAAGAGGCTTGCTATTATCTTTGACTAGTTCTAAACAACTGTTGATATATGATTCCGCCAACTGACTTCCAGCTATTCGATTTTATGCTTGCACAGCAAAGCTGAGTCTTATGTCCTGTACTGTCTCTGGTGGTGTCTCCCAGGGGTTCTGACACCTGCTGTGATGATTAAGCCACTTTAGTGAAGCTACTACATAATCAGAGATTGGTAGGCGTTTCATTTCTTTATCGTACGTTTTCATTTTCTGTCCTCAAAATAGTTGGACCGATTTGTTGGCTCATTATTTAAACTACGTGGCTCATAGAATCTATAAAAGGCTTCTGTAATGACTGTCAAAGCATACATATTTCCCATTAGCCCTTTCATTTTCGGTGCCATTTCCCCAAGATTTTCTATAACGGCTTCCCGAAAATTCCGCCAAATTGGGAGATTAGGTTCAACGGATTAACCTGATAAATTAAAATGCGGGTTTAACAATGTTCTGTCTATATTCATATCTCGAATGTGTCATATTTCCAGGTTTCTTGGTTCATTAGAATACGTGTTTTACTACGATGTTGGGTCTAAAAATGTTCCATTCCCTTCTCCCTTAAAATTACAACCAGATAGGTAAATTCCTAAACCTGTTTATATGTCCCTTGGTATTCGGTATGTGAGTCACAGATACCTTATATAAAGGCTAGCATTGTCCTTCGTTCCGACAACAGAACACATTAATGCTTCCTTTGACTTTCGTAAGTAATAAAAGCTGCGTAGTCTATAATAATCGTTCGCACTCATATAGGTTCTAGCGTCTTCTTGGAACCAATCTTAAAACAGACCAATGTCATGTATTTTTGTTCACAGTTTCTGTCATATATTATCCCGCGAAAAAATAAACCTATAAACTTACTGAGTATTGACTTCCTGAGATGCTCAACCATTTTTTATATTACCATCTCTAAATGGTGAAAAAATCAATGACACTAATAACAATGTCAGTAGATTTATACCATAAAATCCTATCAGTTTACTGCAAATTTTTCAATAGAGACCAAAGTCTTCTTATATTTCCCATAGAATGATCAAATATCTTCTTGACTATTTGTTAAAAAATTGTAAACACGTTCCAGCTTGTTTTATATACAACCTATTGGTTTGCGCCTTGGTTTCTTTATGTCAACTAAAATCAATTGCGTTTTATGTGATCTGGATCATTCCCATCTTTGCCTTTAACGTTCTTACAAAGCGACCACAAAACCCATAAATTCGTGACTCTTTTCGCTTCGTATTTACTTGGGGTTTGAGGTCACTATGTACAGTGGCTTTCTGACAACTGTAAGCAATAAATAAACATGTGCATCTGTATTATCTCACCCGCTGTCTATCTTGCTCTATTTGGCTCAAGCTTTTTGTCAAAGGATTGTTCGCGTAGATCCCACCTATCGAATGTCTTAGTATGACAGGATTTAGACTGGCATTGTCATTTCTTAAAAGAGGCATATTATTGGTGATACGAAACGTACCTCTTAATTTGGAAGATTTACCACGTTGTGTTTGTTTGGATGTTCGTTTAACAGTACAGATCTGTAAACTTAACTGTAACCCTCTGTAATGCATGAGAACGTGGGGAAGTTTTACTGGTGCAAAGTTACTTAGTCTTTTTTACCTTATAACCTTCAAGTACAATCTCGTTTCTTCCTAATAGATGATCAGCTGAGTTTATGTTGTCTGTGTGGTCAAACGTTTCCAAGCATCAAGTCCCTCCATATTCACATTAATGTTGTACACGAAGGTAAGCTTATTTAGAAATTTCAAACTTGATTTGCAATCATCATTTTAAAATAATACTACAGCAAAGGTTCGTTGTCATGGGGTTGACCAAAACTATGTTTGACTTTTATGTATAGCTAATCGAATTACAATAAAGGTTTCTTGTTCTAAGTACTCATGTTCAAACTCTGCTCCAACTATATTAATTTATATACCCAAGTGGCAGTTGATAGATATTTTTATTCTAACATCTCGGCTTGATTGCAAAAATAGTTCGTCCTATTCTTTGTTCTTTTCCTCTTTATATTCGATCACTACATATTTTGCCCATTAGCTCCCGACTCACATAAAAATTCATTTTTTTACTGTATTTGAATTAATAATAGTGTTGCACTGGAAAGATAAAGCGAACTGTTGGTTTTATAATTTATGTAATATAAATATGTACTACGCTTAACGTGTTCAACGTGTGCCCATATGTGCTAGTTCAGTCATTTTTAGTAACAAGTTTGACCAGGTATTCTTACGTCTACCATAAATATCTTTGTGTGAAAATACTTTTTAAGTTCAGGAATTGCATCCTTATTCCTGTTAACGACCTACGTTTTTTGTCTAATCTGAGCCATGTCAGTAGATGCAGACTACCTGGCTGGGGTCTGTGTGACTATCGTAACAAATGGTTAGAGACTCTGGGTGACATGTCGCAGGTGTATACACTCTTTATCTTCCTTTGAACCTTGAGATTAAAATTGCTTCATATCTGTCTTTCTTCTTGCACTATACTCTTATATACAACCTTTCTTTTATATGTTACCACCTTTAAATTAACTACTATGAATTCGGTATTCATCTTGTTGTGCTAATGAGGTATGGCAAGTTGGACCGATGCATATGTGTGCCTGGTCCTACGTTGTAGCTGACTAACTAAGACCAGCGTTTCTATCGACATTTTCGTAGGTCTACGTAAACCGCTTATCTAGATTTGATTACATATAAGTGGTTGTTTTAGACAAACGTGTTGACGGAAATAATAATTCGAGATTTTAACAGTTTAAAGATCCCCATAGAATATTCAAAAAATGAACAATATTTGAGCGAACAATCGTTTTCAGTAACTTCATGTTCAGGCTCTACAGTTATAAGTCCATAATTTACAAACAACACAATTTTGAAGTATATATGTCGTAACAGATACAAACGTTCACCATTTTTAACATATAACATTGTCAATTTCGAGATTTGTTAAGAGAAAACTTGAGAGCCTTCAGCATTAATTTTGAGTCTGTCACAGACTAGTTGGTATATCAAAGTAGTCTGTCCGCATATAATTCACTCAGATTCAAAGTTGTGGGCCGCATTAGTCCAAGTATGTACCACAACCATTGCTAATTTTAAAACTGATTCGGTTGTAATCAGTAATGGCATAAGTCACTATAAAGTCGTATATTTCTATTAAATTTCTTTAACCGTTGGAACGTTACATATAGCAGTAACATTCGCCATGCATGTAACGTATCAGAAATTAGCCCACTGGTAAGATGGGGGAAGATTGTGGAATTTTTCCACAACATTGAAACAACTGATGCAATCGTCTATGTCATTTAAGGGGTAGTTATAGATTTCAAGGCCACTTATGAGAATCGAGAAACCTGGTTTTCAAATCCGTAGCGCTTGTTAGCTCCAGGTTCTTGTTAGAATCTGTGACGTACGTACCTATTGTGGCCACAAATCATTCTGATGATACATCTTTCGACGTTGCTCTATTGCTTTTTAGATCAGATAATTAGGTTTGAAACTACTTTGTCCGACGTGCCAGAAGACCCAATAACTATAACCAGGGACTGACGACAGATACAATGTCTCCTTTATTACTTTCGATTCCCCAATGAATCGTAGCGTAGATGTTGTTCAAAATCAGTCTAATTACCAATTTTCAACAAAGCCCATTTGACAGATATCACAACATAGATGCTCTAGTTGGGTGTTTAGGTCTAGAATAGAGCTTTTCATCCAACCAGTGTGAAGTCGATGTTCCCAAGTTGAATATTACAGATTATCTTCTGTGGTGACATGGAGTGTCGTCAGTTTTGCTTAGTCCCGTACGTCTAGTCTCACGGTTACTCGCTCGGTGGTTTCACCAAATGGAAAGTGTTTCACTGAGTAATGCAAACTTGTACATCATTCTTTTCACTTAGATGTTGGAGCCAGTTTATCAGTCACTTGAGAGTCAATTTCTGTAATTACTATAGATTGTCTCAGAAATTAGTAATTTACCTCAACAAGATATCTACCTTCATATCTGCTTTACCGTAAACTGAGAGTGGAGAACGAGATCCCAGGTCTGGCTTGTATGATGAATTTCCGTATGCTCAGGAAAAAAGCTAAGGCGCTTAAGCCAGTTATGGCATCAGTTAATGGTGTCATCGAATATTGGTCTAAGCCATGTTTATAGATGGATACTACTTAGTTGGGGTGCGCGCGACAACTGCAATCAGTGGTTAAATATGTTGGGTGTCACGGCTCAGGATCTTTCTTGAATCCCATTATTCTCTCAGATTTTTTTTCCACTATCTTTTCAAACTATATCCTCAATTCTCGATCTTTTTTCATTATCTTTGCTATTATATTATTTCTACCTCCTTTACTATTGATCTTGTTAATTTTTATCTCGTGGTTATATGCTTTGGCAACTTTGGCAAGCGTACATCTTATCAATCCTTCACTTTGGTTAGGGCTAACTACGTTTATTCACCGCTATTGGACATCATTTTATCTCGTAAAGTCTCACTGGCTATTAGTTAACTATGTTGATGATGACTAAGTGACAGGGGAAGGTCAGACTACTCACCATCGACTGTAACAAAGCATTTGAGACCTTATCTTCATATTTATAATTTTGTTTAGACCATAATATTATACAATTCAATGAAGGCTTCTATTAGTGTTGTGAATGATCGTCCAGGCGTATTGGTTTAGGTCTACTGAATAACAGCGGCTAGATACTTTGAAAGAAGTAGTTTAGGAACGAACACAAAATCACGGTTTCATTCACTTCCTATCTTATGATATTTAAAGCTGTTATTACTCACTATTTATTTTGCAAGATTACTCTATATCCTTCCTTATTTCATTACCTTTTCAACAAGGTACGTTAACTTAAATCTTATTATATTTTTGTGTGAGACTCTCTGTCAGTCTTCCTGCTCTTCTTTGATGATCATCACAGATGATTTATGCTAACTTACAGTCTGGATTTAGTACTAATCTAACTCATGAGGTAAATGTCTCATATACAAGACTTGACAATTCACTTTGTGGACGCCACTGATATCACTCGGCTGTCCAAACAAAAGTATTTAAATTGGGGTTCGAACCTACTGTTGTGTGTGCTACTTATGTCGACTTAAGTAGTACACAACGTTAGTCAGGTATATAATGTCTGGCAGCTGAAGGTTGAGAAGATCAGAGAGAGAAGAACGGGAACAGAAAGTCATTGATATGGAAATGCAGGAACAATGAAGTCTGAGACAATTAATGAACAGTTTGAAAATGAAGTATTGGAGTATGGTTTTTCTATTTTATCAAGTAACTGTAATTTTGTGCTAAATATATAATCGGTTGTGCTTACCTGTGTTCTCCTTCACTACACTACGAACTGTTGGTCGAAAGCTTAGTGCCTTAACCACTATTCAGCTACTACTTGTATTTATTAAATAATCTAAATTTCTAGTCTAATTTCTCCATCAATGCAGAATGTAAATCTACGTCAGGTAGGGCGAGTAAAACGTAATGTACCTTGATATAAATCAAAGAACTAACTTTGTAGAAATACTAATTATTTTCTTCTTTGATTCTTATAGAAGTGGCAGACTCTTTTGATTTTCACTTAACTGATGGTGAAAACGACGACTCTCATTCAGTAAGTTAAGACTATTGGAATATTTTTGGAGAGATTGTGAAAATATGTACTTTCTTCTGCATCTCAAAAAAGGACTAGTTTTTACTATTTGTTATATGTCTTTAACGTAATCTCTTTTCAAATTTCACTCGACCAAATATGGTGATTATCGAACCAAAGTCCTATAATAACTTGAGAGATGCTAGAATTCTAATCCATCTATTTTTATTAGTTTTATGATACGTCATATATACTGGGATGTGTTAATCGTAATGAAATAACCGGACTCATACGTATTACTTATAATAAATGACACGAATATGAAATGGTAATCACGTTTAAACGACAAGAAGTTATGTTTATTAATCCCATTGTTGGCTCTTCATAAAAGAACAGGGGTGGTCATATCTCAGACTGGGTGACTGAATCAACGAGGAAACGCTGAGAAATAGTTTGATAAACCTTCAACTCCCCACTACTCACTTTCAACTTTAACAGGACATAGAAATCAAACCCTCCAACTCTTAGCAAAGTAAAAGAAACTTTGATTAACTTTATACAAGTGGGATTAATATTTTGTGACAGGTTGATTTCTTAAGTTTGAGATCTAGGTGTAATTCGGTCTCATCAGTTTCATATTTTAGTATTGAAGCCATGAAGACAAAATTAGATATAACGCTTGGTTTGTTTGCGTTTAGTACTGAATGAATTAATATATAACTCAACTGCGGACATTAAAAGTGGTCGAAACCATGAAAGGTCGAGCTCAATACCTGCGATATGGAACGGCCTATGGATGTTCTATCAAAAAAGGTATTCAAACATTGAAACTTACCCAGCAAATGCTGGTCATCACTCTCATCAAATGCTGCATTCGATGTTTTATACATCCTAATGTTTCCAGGCCTCGTCTGCCTGTACTTCGTCTAGTTTTAGATCGAAAGTATGACCACTAACTTCGACAGTGTTTTTTCTGGTTTCTACGGTGGTAATCATTAATACTCCCATTAATTTGACTATCGGCTTACTATAAGAATGGCTGATTTTTCTGGACTTTTCGTGGCACCATGGGTTCTACTAACAAAATCAGACTTTGTGTCTTGTCTCTGCATTTACCGGGACAGTGGTTTTCGTAGGCACATTGTTTGGTTAAATTACGTGCATCCTAACTCCTATAGATAAATAATGAAGCCTTCTTCAACCCTCTAGCGGATTAGTTAAGTAATGTGGTGGATCCAGAAGACTCAGGTCCAAGATTACATAAACTCCGAAATCTCCTTAATTTTTAGATTAGATCGAAGTAATATGCTTGAAATAATTTATCTATCGAAGTTCGGCTGTGACATTAAAATTCGATCTATGGCCATAATCATATTATTCACCAATATAGTGCTAATGGCGATAAATTTCGCAGATTGATAACATCAAGTGAGATCAATAACTCACCAAAAGGCTTCCAGAGTTGCTGAATTCGATTAATTAAAATGATAGACAATCTGACTATACTTCTCTTATCTTTCCCATTTTAAGCAACCATACTTCATGGTGTCATTAAAGTATAAAGTCTGCTATAAAACGGCTCATCGTGATGGAGTCAGAGATAAACTAAAAAAAATGTAGTTTGTTTTCATTATATAACTTTATTGGAATGCTGAAAACGTCATATAAAATCCCTGTTTCAGCAATTTTACGGGAAAAATAATATTCTTACATGATATTGTCTTGCTGTACTGAATGGTAACATCATTTTATTCAATATGTAACAATCGTATTCTTCATGTTCTTTATGTATTTATAGGTTACCTTAGGATCGCGGATCTCACTGTCATCTAGTAGTGAGGAATTTATATCTAGTAAGTAACCTATTTAGTCCCTTGGCAAACAGTCATGAGTTGTTTGGTCTGCTTTAATTTATCATTCTAAAATACTTAAATGATATTAAAATAAAAATAGTTTCTTGTCACAGATGATCCTCATTCTTAAGTTTTGCTTATTAGTTATGGATTTTTAAAAGTAATCTAATAAGGCTTCACTTCTATTCTTATGCTGTTATTATCCGCAACATTTCGAATCCTGTGAAGTTTACAGTAAATTCTAATGGTTTCATTTTACTGTAAACTAAATTGAACTCTCCACTTCATCATTTCTTGTATTTTTTTGTGCTCAACTATTTTGATTCAGTTCTTAAGATTGATGTTTACGAATATTTGATGAATTCTTGTAAAAATCACTGTTAAGCATAAAAATCAGTTTGGATTTCGCGTTTGTTTACTATAACACTGCAAAACCTTTGATACTAAAATGCCTTTTAAAGTCTTCCACAACTGCAATTTATTTAGTACCGAATCTCCCATTCAACCGTGAAAGAATTTTGTTGCTTTTTTCAGAGAAATTCCTTTTTTATTGTCCAGGACTCATTTGTACGCTACTTTTTTGAATATTTATTAGTGTTACTCAAACATTAGATGTACAGATTTACACACTCAGCATTGAAGTACACTTCATGTGTATGGCTTATTGATGGTTGTCTAAACTGAAATAGGTAGATGTCTGTATCTGCATTAACCACTTAGTCATATATATATATATATATATATAATCTTTTCCCCAACCATATTCTTCTTTACTGTTTAGAATTATTAGAGCCCGAACTGGAAAACCTGTTAAGTCTTTAGGTGGCTGAATACATATTTATGTCAGAAGGGGTTTCGTGTATATTACAGTAATTTCAATAGTTTAGATCATGAGTCAATTGAAGTTAAACCACCATGGAAAACCTGGAAACACTGGACGGCCGTTTCGTCTAACTTCAACCAATCTACGAAATTGAGCAACCATCCACCATTGTCTTCAGTGAGTTACTATCTTACAACAGGCCCGGTTGAACTCCACTGGTCACTGCTTCTCACTAAAACTCCAGGAAATATCTCCTGAAGTCAGTCACTAGTGAGCATATGATTATTATCCAAAGGGGCTTTTTGTGGAGATTTTAGTAATTTTATAGTTGAATCATGAGTTCATTGAAGTTAGACATTAACACCGTTGGATGCCGACTCAGTGGTCTAGAGGTTAGGCGCTTGCGCGCAAGACTGATAGGTCCTGGGTTTGAGTCTCGCGAGGCGGGATCGTGGGTGCTCACTTCTGAGAAGTCTCACAATAGGGTGAAACGGCCGTCCAGTGCTTCCAGCTTTTCCATGGTGGTTTAGCTTCAATGGACTCATGATCTCGACTATTGAAATTACATATTTATGTATTGGTTTGTTCATATTGTGAAAACTTTAACACTTTAGTCATTCTAATAATATCCTCTTTACTTTAATATCCAGAGCCTGAAACTCCAGTTGTTTGTCCTAATTGTAAAAAGTCGTTTCCTGGTCTCACAAGTTTGCGAGTTCATATAGATTCTGTACATCATGGTGAGCGTTTATACAATGAATTGACTTCAATGTTTATTGAATATATATATAAACTAATTATTCAATGAAGATAGTATGACTTACCAGACAATGAATGATTAATCAATGCTAAAAATTAAAGTTATCAAAAAACTAATATCTTTGTAATTATATTTGAAAGTTGCTAATAGTAAGGTCTCGTATCAACGTGATATGAAGTAGAAAAAGAATAAGTGGCAAACTTGGTCCATCTGAAAAAGCCATAAGAACGATATACATCAATAAAAACACAATAAATGAAAAACTAATTTTCTTGAGCAAAAGTATACGAGCCTAAAAATAATTGTCACAAATTTCTGACCGGTTCTTAGTCAATCAGAAAACAGCTTTTATAAATTGATACTTTATGAAAAAGAAAACAATAATATTGCAAAGTGTAATATTTACTTCGACAGATTCGTGTGTAACTCGAAGAGACAACAACGTATAAATTCGTCTTTATGGATAAAGGTTGTCCATCTCAAACTCTTATAAGGACCTGAGCAGATTCTTAATCGTCTCTATGTTATTACTAGTTAGAGTTAGTTATTTAAGATTCAAGTTTGGAGCATGAAGTGACATCAGCTACAACGTAAAATGCTCTACAGTAATATTAGTGAATTAATTTCGGGCGAGAATAGAATTTATGGACGACCTTTAAGCGATCCTGAAGTGACCTTGGGGGAAATTCACTTGCTTACTAGGATCAGAAGATAGATTGAGATTAAGAGTTCGACGTGATAGTTTTCATCACGAGCTAACCTCATCTGTAATGCTGAAATACTGTTTAGCCATATGAATGAATGGATTCCGCGCCCAAATCCAAAACTTGCTATTTTAAATCTCATTGGTTCGTCTATATATTGTAGTCTCACTGAATTTCGTTCATAAGCGCAAGAGACGCTATCTAGTTAGTTCATCCACAAGATGCGATGTCACCAAGTTAAAGTTCGTTTCAGGATTAAGGGGTAAGTTTCAGGGATAGTGTCGACTTACCTATTATATACAACATAAAAAGATGGAATTAAACATTTTGACGTCATTTTAAACGTTTTGATCAGTATAAAAACGTATTTTTGCCGCTTGTAATAATTGACGTTTGGATTTCGCGCAAAAACGTAGAAGTCGCGTTCTCGATTCTGATTGACTCGTCCCTAGAATATATTTTTGCTATATCTTCTTGATTCGTTTGTTAGCACCAAAATGTTAAAAACGAACTAATCACTGCACCCAAATTTAAGCTTAGGCTGAACATGTAACTGGTCGGATTCTCTCCTGCTAGTTGTAAAGTAAATACATTACAAATACTAAAATCATATAGATCGTTTATTGACAAATGTTTTTTCTGTAGAAGTTAACTTACTTTGGTACTCATCCATATAGTTTCTTATATAGACTGTTGTAATTAAAAGTGGTAAAATATCATTGAGGACCACCAACCGTTTGAAAGACTGGAAATGTGAAGATAATAATTGGAGATTTATTAAGAACAAATACAATTGTTTCCCACAAAATCATCAATAAGTCCTTGATAGGATTTTATAAAAGGCAATTATATAAAGTAATTTACACTTTTAATCATTCAGAGTAGTGAGACTTTTTGAAATGAACACTAAACAAGAACTTTCGTCGAATACCTCACACTGAAAGCATTGTATATGTTTCTTCTTTGGGATATTTTTATACCGTGAATCTGATTTTGTTATCAATATCCATCTTTATAGTATATATTTAGTTAATCTTCTCATAAATTTACTTCCAACTAAATAGATTTGTGTGAACATTTATTATCCACTAGGTAATCGGATACCTCAATGTGATTATTGCATGAAAAAGTTCTCCACTTTATCCTACCTTCGAATGCATATTTCTACTGTTCATGAAGGTTAGTTATCATTTGAAATATTGCTGATTATTTGGTTATCCAACAGCAAATACAAGAGCATAACAACTTGTTCCAGTAATCTAAAATAAGAAGCAGATCAAGTACGTTTGAAACATAAAACCAAAGCTATTGTACGTGTCCAACTTACGGTTAGAATGTACAGTGATAGCGAAAGCGACGTTTAAATAAAATTATAACTAATAATCGTAGGAACACTACAATTAACCTTCTGAACTAAATTTTAAGCTTTCTACTTAATAATAAAAGTGTCTTAAAGCGAGATGTGAGACTTTTTTGCTCTCTCGACTCTGTTTATTATTGTGTCATCGTTAACTGTTTTTCATTAAGCAGTCAGTTTAAAAACTGTTGACTACAGTTGATGTGTGGGCGAGAATGACAATGATTGGTTGTCTTGATGAGTCAGACATTAGACAGGATGACAGGTGTTATATGTGTTATATATATATTCCCCTATCCTCATTATGTATTAACTGTTCCTTGTTGATGGACACTTATTGATTGACTGTTCTTTGTGTCGGATTTTGGTGTGGAAATATATTGACGTTATAGTCAGGCTAATCTCGTGTTCTTGATCTGAGTTGTGTTGAAGTCCTGTAGAATAGACACTGGGTGGGAATCTAGTGTAGATATTCGTCTGAGGTAAATTAACGTCCCATATACGTGTAAAAAGTAAAAGGACTGTTATAACCAGAAACCCTAAAATTATAATCAGCATCCTCTCAAATTTATAACAGTAAATATCGTTTATCCAATATTTCTTGTTCAACGTAATAGTCCTGTATTAATTGCACACGCTTGTGTGTTTATACGTTTTTCCTAATCAGTCAGTCATCTACAACGTAGGACCAGGCACATATATGCATCAGTCCAAGTTGCCACACCTCATTAGCACAACAAGATGAACACCAAATTCATGGAAGCAGTCACTTCAATGACAGTTATACATAAAAAAAAGATTACAAATAAGGATATAGTACGGGGAAAAAGAATTAGTTCGTAGAAAGAAAGGTATAAAATAATTTTCATCCCATATTTTAAGGAAAGATAAAGAGTGTATCCACCTACACAAGGTTTATGTACTTCTGAGGTACACCTTTCAATGACAGACACTGCCACAGAACCTCTCCATTTAAAGAGTCGAACACTGCTTTTAAGTCAAGAATGACCACGATTGTCGGACACCAATAAGTACGTCTGTGTTCCAAAATCTGATGAATGGCGAATATGTAGTCGATGCAGCCACGACCATGTCTGAAGCCAGCCTGATTTTCTCATGTTTGCAGTTCACGAGTCTTAGTTAGGCATCCGATAATTATTGAGGCTATTATTTTAGATGCTATATTAGTCAAACTAATCCCTCTATGGTTATCACAGGATGATTTTGACCCCTTATATAATGGGACGATCAGTGATTGCGTCCAGTACCCAGATTTTGGCTAGAATATTAGTCAACGTAGTCGCTAAAATTAAACCATCATCCATCTGGAACCAATCCATCTGAACCAGCTGCTCTTCCTCGTTTCAGATTGGCTATAGCCATTTCAACTTCAGCTAGATTCGGGGAATCTACTTCAATGTTCCATTCAGACTGTCTGAGAATGTTGTGTAACTGTAGAGTCGCTGAAGACCAATTTTCTTCATTGAAAGGAATCGGTAATGTATAGTTTGTACCTCTGTATCTCCATCTCTTTCCCTCCATTATTTATTTATCTTCCTCCCCTCTCATGATGTTATGTTTTGTCTCTCTTAGTACTATGTACTAGTTTATGCTTCGCATCTTAAACATTAATAATGGGTTTTATATTTACTTGTGACCATCAGTTTTTCTTCGTACTTCTAGACAACATTAAAAAGTTTTTGTCCATTTCAGATCATAGGGTGATAGTAGCATGAGCACATCAACTCACCGATTCAAGACCGTTTCTGTATATCCCAACATAGCACTTACTACTTGTCCCCGAATATACAAAAATATAATGCATTTACTCGAGCTAAAGCACATCTATTACAACTTGATGATATATCTTTCATTGTTTTGTAGTCTACTCGACATAATTCAGACAATTGACAGTTTTCATTTATTTATACACCAGAATACATAGAAATAAAATCGGATTTATTTCATATCTCAGTCTAAGTAATTAGTTTCGTATGTTCAAAGTAAACTGTTTGCGAAATCTTGCAAATAAACTAAAAATAATCAGTTTTAATTACAACTGTTGATCAATATCCATAAATACGTGTTGCAATAAGTATTATCGTATTATTTTATATCGTGAAATCAAAGGTCACTGAAATTGGTTGTTATTACCTCATGTCTATGTATAACTTCATCTCTGAAAGTGTATGTTACCTTTAAAGCAAATTAGAGCTGTGCACGTTTCGTATATTTCTCACTCCAGTATTGCTAATAGTAGTTGCAGCATTAGTAACTGTAGCAAGGTTCCCCCTTTTTTATAAGATCCTCCTGGCTTTTACATAAAAAATCACTCAAAGCTAGAAGGTGGGAATGCATCGTGAGGAAATTTTCCAGTGTTGCATTTTTCTTGCTTATTCATGCAATTCCTGCTTATTTGCAAGCGTGTCTTTGAGTGCGCGTGTATTTGTTTTCATGTAACTACCTACGCTTTGTGGTTAAGTCACTCGATTGGTACTTAAATTCTTAAATTAATACCTTGTTTAATGAAATCATACACAAGGAAATTTTAATTGAGATCTATCATACGAATCACAGGGCTACTGATATATTCACATGCTTCCTGAAAGATGGCTAACTATATAGATTAACAGTTTTCTACTGCGCAACTGTGATAGATAACTATATTGAGATTGAAATTCGAAAAAAAAAATACAATTATGGCAAAACACTACTTTTAAAGTCATTGTGAAACAGTTTATTTCGTGTAACTGTTTTACACTAAGTGTAAAATTGGTTTCCGTTACACTTATTAAACATTTCATAAAGAGTGCTTCATTTCGTAGTAGAAACATCACAAAACTTCATTTTATCTCATAAATTTACTCCCTTGTGATATGAAGTGTGGATGCAAACACCGACATTTTATAACGTCTAAAGTTTTCCCACCACTACTATCTGCCTCAGTGCTAAAAAAAGATCTTATTATCCATTATATCCTTCAATCTCGATGTTTCAAATTCGTGTTATTGGTATGTAATAAAAAGAAAACAAAAAAACCTCAATATTATTCTAAATGATTCAGTATCAAAGTGGGGACGAGTGTGGTGTGGTCTACTTATATCCATATAAGTAGTATATGGTGTGGGTCAGACATAGAATGTATTTTGGCAGAAGACCGATGAGGAAAGAACTGAAATGAAACGCAAACGTCTGGAAAATGCATGAGCAATGGAATAAGAGAAGAAACAGTGAAGATTGAAACAATTGGTTGTTAATTTGCAAATTGACTGTTCATTGTTTGGTAATCAGAATTTATTGAGATAGTCTGTAATCTTTGCTTAAATACATTCGATTGTCCCCAACCAGTCGTGTTCTGTTCACTACACCGGTACTGAGTCCATCTGCCTGTAGTAACAATTAGAGGAAATCAAGTGATAATATCGGTATAGCGAACGTAATTCCTTCAGTGTAATAAATCTATAAACTAAACTTGTTTCCCTGACACTAGATTTTAATGGTCATAACTTTACGCCATGAACAATATCGCCTTTTTTCCACTGAAATGTTTCGTAATCTTTCAGAGCATTTTCGTTCATTTAGTAATCATTTAGTTTTATGTTTATTTTGTTTAAACAATAACTGTTATCTTCCTCATTCTTCAGATATTTTTTCTAATTATTATTCAGGTATTCGTGCATATGTTTGTAATATCTGTGAGAAAAGTTACACTCAAAAGCATTCTTTGAAAAAACACCTTAGAAATTCCCATTCAAGTATGTTTCTACGTTCACGTTATCTGTGTTTAGGGATAAAACTGTAAATAAATCAATAGTTTCAATAAAATATAAGATTTTAAAAAATGAAGTGTAACCAAGATATGTGGGTCAATGAGACTGTCCTGTATACCGAACTAAATTAGGTGGAGTGGGGCTCAAAATTGAGGATTAGTGACTGAAAGTCGAATGCCTTAACCTTTAGGCGACCGCTTAGTGGTACTCAGCGCACAATCATTTTACAAGCACATTTTACTACATCAGAAAAAAATAGCAAACTATACAAGTAATTACCCTTCCTAGAGAATAGCAATACCATTTCCTTGAAATCACGAACTGGTCTAAGTTAGACAACCACTTTAAACCTGGGAGCACTGGAAAGCGGTTTCGTCCTAGTATAGGACTTCTCGCGAGTTCACATCCGCAACCCCACAACTGGGAATCAAACCCAAGACCTTCAGTTTCACACTCAGACTCTTAACCTCTAGGCCACAAAGCAAGTATTCAGTGATGTTCATGTCTAACTTCAATTAATCCTATGTATTGTGCGACCATTTTGAATTGTCCTCGGTGTGTACATTCCTCACACTCGACACGATCGGACTCTACTGGTCACGTCTTCTTACTAAAACTTCGGAAATTTTCTCACCAAGCTGTTTACTAGTAAGCGCATGGTAACTGTCAGTATGGGGTTGTGGAGATTGTTTAATTTCACTATAATCACGACGTCGTGGGTGCACAACGCTGAGGAGTCTCATACTAGGACCAAACAGCTGTCTAGTGCTTTCACACCTTCAGTGGTTATGATTTCAATAAAATTTAAGAATTCTTACAACCCTACACTTATAACTATATCTATTTAAGTAGCCCTAAGTACGTATGTATTTTATTAAATATCTATGCAAAAAAATGAGATTGATAAAGTTAGTGCAGTTCTTAAATATATCAAATCTTGCTTTCGTGCAACTCACATTTCACGGGTAATTTTGATTAACTAGTGAACATCTTTCTCACATTTCGGTTGAAATTAAGAACAGACATAACCCAATAATTATCACAAATTTTACATGGACTCTTTTTAAATTTGAATAAGATAATCGCTGTATTCTCGGATGATAGAACAGTTGACTAGTCAAATATTATCAAACAGTTAACCGTGTCCTTTGACATACTTTTGCCTTCACCTCTCCAAAAGGCTTGTTGCAGGTTGTCTGAACACTATAATTTATACTATCTATCAATGATGACCTGTACATCTTTTTTCTATTTAGTCTCATTCAGTCAAGGCATACTAGATGATTCAGGATCAACTAATGGGGTACAGAATAAATCTAGTCAATCTGCATGTTCCAATGAGATGCGTACTTTCAAATCACGTAAAGGGTTACTCGTTGATTCTCCAATTACGCCTAATTCTTCTAGTCCTAGTCCATCTAGATCGAATGAAGTAAGTGTCTACTTCAGTGATATGATTCAAATTCACCATTTACTTTCTCAATGTTCTTTTATGTGCAGGTGTTCTATCCAAATCACTTTTAGTTTAGGAATATTATCAATTATGTATCTTAGCCAATTTTCTTTGGGCTACTCAAACGTACCACTTTTAGGAGTACAGAAATATTTGTTGCATGATTATTCATGGATGCCAGATTTATAGTTAATCTTATATTAATTATTTACTTTTAACAATAAAATTAGAAAACTAATTTCTTATGTAGGTTTGTTCAAGTATATTGACAAGAAAGTACGCTGCTACTAAATAAAAAAGCTACCAAACCTTATGAAGGTTTTAAGCGGCTACTTCAAATTGTACGATTTTTACTCAATGTTATTATATGTTTATGCACCTGGTTTCAGCCACATGTATTGTGTGAAGGATTTGTGATACTGTGGTGTATGCTGCTTATGTCTATCGACGTGAGTAGTACGAAATACCAATCGGAAGTGGAAAACCTTGCAACAGAAGTGTTATGACTTTATAAAAAATAGGACGTATGCTAATTCGTTATTGATTTTACGTCCGGGTTTTACCACGTGAATTATTCACTGATCGAAATGCGACTTTCCTAATCTCAATACTGTACCAATCAATGACGTTCGACCAGTATGAGTAGTCTAGCGTCTTTATTGGTCCCTTGTCCATCTAGCACTTCCAATTGAGTCCAAAAACACCAATTGCAGCTTCCGTTATGCGAATCATTTATTTTAAGCATACTCTGTTTATATACCAGACAGACAGACCACATCACACCATAAAATAGAAAATAATATTTGTACAAAATCAAGCCAAGTGTGGCTGTGAACGTAGGAGACTATAATTAATAAACTGAATATAATTTAGGGACAGTAATTCGTATAATAATAATCCATAGGTCAAAATGAAGCTTATAATAAGATAAATATAAATATACACAATCTAGTTACTCAATAGTTAAACAATAAGAATATATATAGAATAATCGTCCATTAATAGGTCCCGGAAATTACCCGTACTTATGTCTTCGCTAGGATATAACAAGAAGGCTATGAAAGTTAACTTGAAGGAAGCAGAAGCGGAATTAGAAAGGAATTGTTAATCTGAAGAATCATACAAAATGTGAAAGACAAATGATGGAAATTCGCAAATAAAGTATTTCATGTATGATTCTCATATTTTACCAAGATACTCTGTAGTAAAGTGCATTGGTCATCCTTACTTGTGTGTTCTCGTCCATCACAATATTGGCTAGTTGTCAAAATCAATATAATTGAGGCCCAGTTACAAAAAAACACTAAACAAAAGCTTCAAATTTAAATGCATTAATCATTAAGTGCTGCATAATGTACAACCTAAGTGGTCAGCTCCGAAATACAGTGTTTTTATATATTTAAACTATGATATTTCACTACTAGAAGTTTGTTTTGTCGTATAACATTTTTGAAACACTTATTACATAAGTTCACTTCATCTTACTAATTGCTCCACTTCCATATTCTATGATAGTTCCATAATACTATTCACAATAACTTTTCCTAATGATTTTATATTACCTGTAATCAAAGAATTTTCATCGAAGTTTACCATACTGTGAATCTTAGGTGGACGGTCCTGTTTCATTGAAAACTAAGAATCACCAAATCAGTTGATAACATAAATGTAAGTCAAAGTGATTTTCTTGTATTCCTTGATGTTACATTCGGACAGCATTACATAAAACTGTTGTGGTACGTGGTGTTATTCAATACAATTACAGGTAATCCAGTGTACACGCAATTTTTACATACGGTCTACGTTAAAAGCCCTATTTTCACAGAAGTTACAACTAATAATTACATGATCTTAGAAGCTTCTTAATTTCGATGGAATTTTCTAGTATTTGAAGTCACCTTCTAAATTTATAGCAGGCAACTACACGTCTTCTTACTAAAACTTCGGAAATTTTCTCACCAAGCTGTTTACTAGTAAGCGCATGGTAACTGTCAGTATGGGGTTGTGGAGATTGTTTAATTTCACTATAATCACGACGTCGTGGGTGCACAACGCTGAGGAGTCTCATACTAGGACCAAACAGCTGTCTAGTGCTTTCACACCTTCAGTGGTTATGATTTCAATAAAATTTAAGAATTCTTACAACCCTACTTACCTAAGGTTTAACAACAAAGGAAGTGCATAACTGTGACTTGTCACTTAACCTTGTTCATAAATTATTGACTGCTACGTATTTGTGAGTATTTTGACAAATTATGTCGCTAATTCCTCTAATTTTTAATGTACTATTCATATAAGGTTACTGCTTCAGACTTATCTTGTGTAAACCTATGTGTTTTGTATCATCTTAGTTTTTCATCACTTCAGTGGTAAATAACGTAGTTTTATGTACTGTATATGGGTCGATTGATATGTTTTGCGTTTTTCTTTTCCCTAGACATTCATTTAACAGATATTCCTTCGGATAAAACTTTCGTGCAGCGTTTTTGTATTTAGACGCACAAGTAACCATGGACATCCCGATCTTCAAGCTGAGTTTTTTTTATGTCTACCTCATCAATTAAACTGACGTCTACCTCAGTTTATATAGTTTCCATTATTGCATTTATGTAGTTCAATTGATAACCTTTTGTATGAAAAACCGGTTTGCTGTAGATTTTTTTCGAGTTTTTCAAATTTGGTTTTCAAACAATTGATTACTAACACATTCTTTATATTATGTACTAAATCTAATACTTTTGCTATCTGGACACTGTTCTTTAAGCTATTTTTGGATCAAATCTTATGTTCATCTGTATTCGCGATCTCATCTAATGTTGAATTTTTCAAGTATTTCTGGACTTTGTCTTATTTCTCGATGCTTTGTGATGGTTGATTTGACGAGTTGAGATATATATATATATTATTATTATGTGACTGAAAATTTCAGAGCTGTTTAATCTTATTTTTGCTCTAATTTTTTGTGGTACGTTTTTCACAGGAAGAGTTTCAATATATGTGCTCTTACCGTCTTTTTTATCTTTATGATGTGAAGATTCGGTCTACATGGTAATGTTTATGTTAGTAAATGTCAGTCTGACAAAATGCGTATGAAACGCATACGAAACAGTTGTATAAAGTGCAAGAATTTGAATAGTTCGAAATCACAACAATCCTTATAAAAAGAGTACTATATCATCGATTAGTTACTAAATAGAATTTTTGCTAGAGTAAGACTAAATCGGACTGGAGAGAGGAAGGCGGGTTAGGATAAAAACATGCTTGACCAGAAATAGACGAATGAACACGGTTCTTGTTTTTCTGTCGAAAGCCTGTCTCACAGTTCAGAATAATGCGTAATAAAGACACCTGTTTTCCGCTTGTGTAGGTCCTTCTAACCGAGACAAAAATCTTTTGTTGCTTTGTTCACATGACAAAGCTTCTAACATCGTGAAGGGGCTCATAGAAAATTACACAAACAAACAAATGGGAACAATTTTTACATGCTCAAACTATATAAGGTCTATTCCTTGCACTGTACACCTAAAATCTTGGTTATTGAGACTGCTTCCATATCTCCTATAATCTCGAAAAGTGATCTTCATACCTCTCCACATTCGCGAAGTTTGTCGATCTTGCTCAGCATGAAACTGCACAGATGTACAACGTCTCGTGTTGCCACGCCAAATTGGCATAACCCATTACAAAATTAGTAGAAGTTATAAATATTTTAGTGACATAAGACAGATATGACTCCAGAAGAAAGTATTGGTTTGTTATCAAAAATTATACGATAATTTAGAAGCTCGTAAACTAAAGGAAGTGAAAGCATCAATACACCTAAGTCATGTCACCTAGTATCTCTGATCGCGTAGAACCCAACCAGAAGGTCTGCATTCGCCGATATGGTTCAGCTCGACAGTTGATGACTTTATGGACTGATGACGTCTTACTTATTTTTATTTAAGTACATAAATATTGGCCCAAGGAGACACCGAATATATATGCACCACACTTCATCATTAGATTCGTTTGAGAGCTAGAATACTGCTCGGGCGCGCGGACCGGAGCAGGTGGTTCTTCTAGGTGTCCACTCCCCGAGCCTTTGACCTAAAAGTGTAATCCACAAGGCACTGGTGTAACGTACCGAGATGCAGTCTCATGGTAGCCGGTGACCAACGATTGCTTCATACGCCTTTTGTTCCCTCAGGATCCTGGAGCCCATGTGCACCATTGGTTTGGAATCAGGGTTTCCCAACTCCTCTAGGTGGATTCACCAACCCGGTTAGAGCGCCGGACATTTACTTTCCGCCCTCTCAATTTCGTAAACAACAGCCCCGCCTCTAGAAGGCTGTGAATAAAACTTCCATGACAGGCTGTACATGCACGGCGATGTGAGAGCGGACGCTTCACACCCTCAACCGTGCCAGGGCCGCACTTAACCTTGTTCTAACCTATCACTGCACGAACAAACCACCTGTGGAAGTAGTTAGTTGCGAATAGCACGTCCTAACCATGATTCACGACCTCATCAACCGATTTCATCCCTACCTAGCACCTTACGCCTAACCTTACTTGGTCGTTCCATGATACTCAAATAATTCAGCCCACAGGTCTTGTACTTTCAAAAATTGTAGAATGATGTGAAGTATGCTGTTCCGCAGTATATTCACTCTTACGTAGACAAAATTATATCTCTACTCCACAAGTGATGTAAGTTAAGAAAAAGGCAGATCGAACTTTCCGAATCCATAACGAAATCTGATTTGATGAAACTTTTAAGACTTATGGGGGGGTCAATGCAGTCGATTAACGTACTTCTTGTCACTTGCTTACTTACGCTTGTTACCCCTCGTCGAGGAGCATAGGCCGCACACCAACATTCTCCACCCAACCTTGTACTAAGCAATCCTTTTCATATCTGCTTCTATTTCCGGCGCAGTATGTTCTTTAGCTTTCCGGATTCCTAGTTAGGGCTCTCCTCGTGATGCAGTTTGGTGATTTCCTTAATGTATGTCCGATCCACTTTCAACGTCTTTTCCTAATTTCCACTTCATCTGGAAGCTGGTTTGTCCTCTCCCATAAAAGACTGTTGCTGGTAGTATCCGGCCAGTGAATGTTGAGTATTTTGCGTAGACAACTGTTTATAAATACTTGTACCTTCTTGACGATGGATGTAATAGTTCTCCACGTTTCAGCTTCGTACAGTAGGACTGTCTTGACGTTCGTATTGAAGATTCTCACTTTGAAATTAGTTGACAGTTGCTTTGAAATCCATATGTTCTTCAATTGTAGGAATGCAGTCCTTGCTTTATTAATCCTCGTCTTTACATCTGCATCCGATCCTCTTTGTTCATCAATGACGCTTCCCGGGTCTCCTTACCACTAGTTTAGGGATTTAGACGGACCGCTACTGAAGTGAAATTTTGCAGATAAGGCGATAAAAACATTGTTGATCAAAATAGTGCATTATGGTGTATTCAGCAAACAGGGCTACATTACCTGCGTATTATAATTCAATAAGTAAACCTAGATAATCAGTCCCTGGAATGAGAATGATGTTTTCCGAGGCGATCATTAAATGTTAGGTAAAAGTGCAGTTAGTAGACGAACATCAACTGAGGTTGACAGTTCTTCATAAACTCTGACTCAATGCCATTACGGGTCTGGAAGGCTTGCGTTAACTTTCCTTACAGTTCGTTTGGTAAAATTAAGGAACTGAAGGGTAGCTGGAGAGCATTTAAACTATAACGTCCAGTCTTACGTATGTTTATGTTAAGCATGTAGTTACCTTGTGTGTTGGTGGAGTATGAGGTGCATTATGTTTGAGAATCTGAAAAAGGAAAAGTTAGTTTATGACTCACGATGCTTCTACATTTAATAATGAAAATAATAGAAAGCAGTTGGCGGTAACAACCGTAAGATTAAAACAATCGAAACCAGAAGTTGCTAGCGACAGATTTGAAATATATTAAAGTGGTCTTCAGTGTGTTACGACTATCGCTTCGATCTTTTGACTGAGAGTGGATCATTCGTTTTTTCTCAGAAGCCATCCAACTACCTCCTGCATTTTTGATGTTTGTTTTTTTGAAGAGACGTCAGAGATTTTCCTTCTAAAAACCATGCGGTGTACTAGGGAGATTTTTTTGGATTATATCTACTTTATGTCCTTTATTAAATAAGCGTTTACTGGAAGATAAGAATTACAATGAGAGCTAGTAGTAATCAGGCCTTACAGATATTAGATCCTTAATAATTATAAGATATTTACATAAATTCATCCGACGTAACTAATTATTGCTAAGTAACTCAGTGATAGCGAAACAGGCTCTGAATGAGGTGTAAGAACCGATATATACTTTGGAGGTGTTGTGTCCTCTGCGCTGATTTATTCCGTTGTGAGGTTTCAAATCTTCTTCTTCTACACGACTGCAAGTATTTGAAATATTGCGGCGAAACGTTGAACTAAGGGAGTATTCAGAAAATGGATATGTCACTAGAATCTGCTTTAGTACTTATGAGCAAATAGAATTATATAAAAAATACCCAGAAGTAGTTTGTATTGATTCTACTTACAACACCAATAATAAAAAGTATTTATGTTTTTTTCCAATTCCGCTTTGTGGATATTCTTTATTCCAGTTGGTAATAACCGATAATTTTGGACGGGGACGTCCTATTCCGTTTGCATGGACTCAAAAAGAATTTCGAACAGACGTAACCCGGATCTTGGATAAATTCAGGGAAATAATGGGGAATACATCAAATACGCAAACGTTCGTTATGGATTGCTTACGAGCAGAAAGCGCGGCTGTCCGCATTACACATAGTAGTGTAAATATAATTTTGCGCGCCTTTCACGCATGTCACACTTTTCGTAAAATGGTACACCAATCGCGATTTTAATGAAATCGCCTTTAGGATCGTGACAAAATCTTGAGAACCTACCTTGGTAGGTTAGTAACCGCAGAAACTGTTGGAAGGTATTGAGTGAAATATACTTATTCTGTAGATTTAAGTAGTATTTCAGAATTATTAACCAAAGAGACAAACGATTAGGTCAGTATCTGCACTGATTTTGGATGGCTCGTAAAAGTTTGTGGGCTGCAGAGTTCACTGGAAATGTTTTGACTCTCGGTAACAACACGAATAATCGTGTGAAATCATTGAATCGCCAACTGAAAAGATACACATACAAAAGCGATAGTTTGCATAAATGTGTGTACAAGGTTTTCAAGTGGAATGTATTAACATCGGCAAGGATAACTGTTTAAGAAACGATCATAGCCAGCAGATGCTGTACTCACGATGCCCCACGACGACTACTTCCGTTGATCAACGTACTTACTCCGTTTGTATGGACGAAGGTTTTATTCGAGCTAAAAAAGATGCGTTTTGTTTATATGGAATACGAAAATGGCGACTGGTTGTTCATGCTTGATTACGGCAAACATTATGAAGTGGACGCAAGCACTTGCGGATGCATTTGTCGAACATTTATGACATGCCGATATCCTTGTCGTCATATACTACTGGCATACGTAAGAAGGCGAACACTTACAAGTAAGCTTAATCAATTACGAAATAAATAAACTGAATAGCTCATTATATTTTTAGACAATACAGTTGATGGAAGATAAATAACACACATACCTTCCATAATAACCAGTCAACATCATTACCCAGACGGAGCGAACAGTATATACGGATTCAGTAAAGTCAAAAGATACATAAACAACAGATTATTGAGAAATATGGTGAACACTTTACGATGATAATAGAGAGGAAAGTAGACCATTTTTACTTAAGAAACATCAATAACTAGGTTGGACTGCAATTTCTCAAACACTTATTATTGTGCAGTCCTCTTTACGATCAAAAATACTGTTCAGAATGTAACGAAGTGTGGAGACGTGACAAGAACTGTTTACTGTAAAAAGTTCTTTGTGTTTGTACTTTTGATTTCACAATATATGCAACTTGTAAACTGATTTTTCTGTATCAAATGTTGCTGTTCCTGTACCAGTAGTAATGATGCATCAATAAACTGTAGTGACCGGCCAGTCTCGATAAGAACACGATTGGAATAATAGAAACAATTATTATTATTGTAACCAATTGTACCAGAGATTGTTTTACTGTATTTGTTTAACTGTATCCGTTTCACTTCTTGTTCCATATACCGCCTGGTTTGGTTCGAGCTTGCTCACGCACTGCTTGTTCGCTTGTACTCTTTGGCACGTCTCGGTATTATTTCGATACCACGAGATCGCCAATAAATATACTTGATCTGGACTAGTAAAGCCTTCTGGTTTACGGGCTATCAAGGGAACCAAGTCATATTTGTACGCGTAATCGAATAGTAGTGGTGATCATAGTCCGTCCACGACTCGACATCCACTACAACTGGTGAGCCGTTGTTGGAACACGCAATACAGCTGGTAACCCAATCCATCGAGCACAAGTCAAACTTGGCCAATTCTCCAAGCCAGATCAATCCGGTGAGTCTATTTATCTATCCACATCTGTTGCATATATTCGTATTGATATTTTTCAATATATAATATCTTGGCAACTTACCATGGTGGATAACGATAAGAGTAGTATAAATATAATAGACTCCGAGGTACAGGTTATCAACTTTCGACCGGTTCCTTTCATCCCTCATGATCCAGAAGTCTGGTTCGCGGCACTGGAATCTCAATTTGAGATCCGCCGCATAACCAACCAAAGGCAAAAGTACGCCTACGCTTTGGAATCATTGCCCGGGGATCACTTAACCGCTGTCCGTGAGGTTGTCCTCAATCCGAACGTTCCGAACGTTTACGACCGTCTTAAGGATGCTATCCTTCGACATTTCCTCCCATCAAGAGAGGAACGATTGAGGACTCTCTTAGCACGTCACCCTATGGGTGATGCTAAGCCGAGCCACCACCTCACGCGCCTGCAGTCCCTTGCAGGAAACTCGACAGCCGACTCCGAAATAGTCAAAGAGTTATGGCTCGAAGCATTACCAGGGAGTATCCAACCAACTCTTACGGCCCTGCTCGAGGACACCCCACTGCACAAGGTGGCCCTCATAGCAGACAAGATTCTAGCACGTGTTAGCGCCGAAGACAACTATATTGTTGCCTCTACTTCTCGTTCTAACATTGATCTCGATGCTAGACGACCTCCGGCTCATGGGGATAGGGACAGATGTATCCATACTCGTCTCAGTTTTCGAGACCGCGCAAATGTGCCAGCCCCCTACGTCCCCCGACCCAGGTCACAATCTCGAAAAGCCGTAACGACTCGCCCCAAGCGGGCATCTTCCAAGCCACGCCAGAAGGCGGTTTCGGAAGCGAGTCCAGGTTGGTGCTGGTTTCACCGTGCTTTCGGAGCCGGTGCCCGTCATTGTCGAGCTCCCTGCTCATACAAGGCGGGAAACTTCTCAGCCGGCGAGTAAATGAGGCCGTACTCGCCGGCACTTCACCTCAGGTTGGCCGTTTATTTTACGTGCACGATTATCGCACCAACGCTAGGTACCTTGTGGATACGGGTGCCCAAGTTTCTGTCGTACCTATCGGTAACAGTAAGTCTCAAGCCACTATGCTTCGACTACGCGCTGCGAATGGCTCAGTCATTCCCACCTATGGTACACGACAACTTACGGTCAACCTGAGCAACCGACGACAGTATCTGTGGACGTTCATCATTGCCGATGTTCCCACAGCTATACTCGGTATCGATTTCCTACAGCACTATGAATTGCTAGTCGATTCACGTAGGCTGCAGCTAATTGATACTTCGTTGAACAGCAACTTTATGGGCTCTAAAGCCCACACAAACGCGTACCGAATCACAGGTGTATTTCATTCGCGTGACGATTTATTCCACGTTTTATTTCAGAAATTCCCCAAATTAACTAAACCTCTCGAGGAGACTCCATCGGTGACCAATCGTGTGGTACACCACATAGTCACCCGCGGACCACCAGTCACGGCAAGACCTCGCCGACTGGCACCGGACAAATTAGCTTTCGCTAAACGTGAGTTTGACAATTTACTAGCTACTGGTATTATTCGTCCTTCTCACAGTCCTTGGGCCTCACCTCTCCACATGGTTCGAAAGAAGGATGGGGTTAGTTGGAGACCATGCGGAGACTACCGAGCGTTAAACACAGCTACACGTTTCGATAGCTATCCCATCCCCCACATACATGACATCACGGCATCACTCAAGGGCACGACAATTTTTTCCAAGATCGATCTGGTACGAGCATATCACCAGATCCCAGTCGCTCTTGAAGATATAGAGAAAACTGCTATCACGACTCCTTTCGGTTTATTTGAGTTCCTACGAATGCCATTTGGATTACGGAATGCTGCTCAAACTTTCCAAAGGTTTATCGATAGCATAGTACGAGACCTAGATTTTGTTCACGTCTATATTGATGACCTGCTAATCGCATCATCAAACGTAGATGAACATTATCAACACCTGACGCTACTATTCCAGCGCCTTTCGGATAATGGAATAATAGTCAACCCCGACAAGTGTGAACTCGGGAAGAAGGAAATGAAATTCTTAGGTCATGTTATTAAGCATGAGGGTATTCTACCTTGTGAGGATAAAGTACGTACTATAAAGGAGTACACTGTACCGTCCACACTCAAGGAACTGAAGGCATTTCTCGGTTTGGTCAACTTCTACCGACGCTTCATTTCGCACGCGGCAGAACAGTTACGACCGTTAACCGATTTACTTCACGGTAATCCACGCAAACTGGAATGGAACGACGCCGCACGTACTGCATTTTCAGATATCAAAACGGCCCTAGCTCAAGCCACACTTCTCGTGCATCCTGACCCATCAGCCACGCTTAGTATAGCGGTTGATGCATCGGATTTCGCCATAGGAGCCGTTATGCAACAGAATATCTCCGGTAGTTGGCAGCCCCTCGAATTTTTCTCACGACGCCTCACTCCCACGGAGACGAGATATAGCGCTTTTGGTCGCGAACTGCTAGCAGCCTACTGCGCCATCAAACATTTCCGGCACGCTGTAGAAGGTCGTAAGTTCATCTTATTCACCGACCATAAGCCCTTAACGTATGCTCTGCATACCAAGTCTGACCGCTACTCACCACGAGAGTGCAGACATTTGGACTATATCTCCCAGTTCACGACAGACCTTCGTCACGTCAAAGGCGAGTCGAACTGTGTTGCTGATGCTTTATCACGTATCCAACTGAATGCAGTTACTTTGCCAGTGCTCGATCTACCTGCTATGGCCGCCGCCCAAGCAAACGATACTTCATGCACGGAAGCACAACAGTCTACGTCCCTTCAATGCCGGGAAGTACCCCTAGCTACTAGCTCTGGTACTATCCTATGCGATACTTCCACGGGCCTCCCTCGACCCATCGTACCCTCCGCTTATCGCCGTCTCGTCTTTGATGCCCTTCATGGTCTATCTCATCCTGGTATCGCAGCCACCCTACGCCTCATAGCTGCACGATACGTCTGGCCGTCAATGAATAAAGATGTCCGTATGTGGGTAAAACAATGTTTACAATGTCAACGATCAAAAGTGCACAGGCACGTAGCTGCCCCTATTGGCACTTTCGCTACGCCTGATGCTCGCTTCGATCACGTTCACATAGACATTGTAGGACCATTACCACCATCGCACGGGTATGATCACATACTCACATGCATTGATCGTTTCACAAGATGGCCCGAAGCTATTCCCATCACGTCTATTACGGCGGAGACAGTTGCTCACCGCTTCGTAGAACGATGGATAGCTATGTACGGTTGTCCCTCGACTGTCACGACTGACCGAGGACAACAATTTGAGTCCGCATTATTCTCCTCACTAACACGGCTGCTTGGTACGGAACGCATACGCACTACCGCCTACCATCCAGCATCAAACGGTTTAGTTGAACGGTTTCATCGCCAACTTAAAAGTGCTCTTCGAGCACACGAAAACAACAATTGGTACGAAACCCTTCCGCTCGTCCTCCTGGGAATCAGAACGAGTCTAAAGGCAGATATTCAATGTTCCGCCGCTGAACTTGTTTACGGCACGACATTGCGTCTGCCTGGGGAATTTTTCACACCACGGAGCAGCACTAAGTTCGGCGAATCAGACTACGTCCAACGACTGTCTGCATTCATACGAACACTGACTCCGGTGTCAACTCGTATACAACATCGACAGGTCGCTCTCCCTCGAGAGTTATCTACCTGTTCACATGTTTTCATACGAGTAGATTCGGTACGCAAACCTCTACAACAGCCTTACGAGGGCCCTTTTCACGTGATTTCCCGTCACGAAAAGACCTTCAAGGTTGATCGACGTGGCCGCATCGAAACAGTCAGCATTGATCGTCTCAAGCCAGCACACGTCGATGACAGTGCTATACCTGATAAGCCGAGACCCAATGTTAGACCTATCAGAGCTTCTAGCGGGATCTCTACATCTACTTCGGATCCCACGCTAGATGCACCTGAGACCTCATTCTCACGTCCCAGTCAACAGCACGTGTCATCTGCCCCGTCTACGGACGAGACTTCCATCTCACGTCCAGACCTACAGACCACACCGCCCTTGACTGCGGATGAGATTGCAGGCTCACGAGGTTCGAACGAGACTACCGTCTCACGTTCCGGTCGCCGAGTACGCTTACCCGTACGCTTTCTCGACTAACCTCATAACCAACTACGGATACAGTATAGGAATCTACCCCTATACTACACGAAAGCTACACTTCTCTCTTTTTCTTTCATTTTTTTGTTTACCCCGAGCCTACGCCTTCGACCATCGCTGTTCTGGTATCGTCGACTTCAGTAAATTTTGGCGAAAGCTGGCCTGATCACCCACGCTCTAGTCAACGCACTCAGTCGACCTCTCTGGCTCCAAATACGTATGGTATACATTTGGTCCCGAACATGGTTATTCTGGTCGCATCTGGTTCCTTGGCTCAATCTGGTTTCGTCCTACATCTGCAGCGTTTCTGGTCCGGACCTCTACGAACGCAACTTTCAGATTCTGGATACAAACCACTCTGGTGTAGCATGCTAATCCAAGCAATCAATACAGCACGTTCCTTCTGGTACCGTTCTACGTCAAAGACTTTTGGTGGCAACTCGAGGATCAACGATCACTCCCTGTTCTGCCAACGTCTTCGTCCTACAATTGCACGTTTCGCGATCAGTCCCACGAATGAAACCGCTACGTATCGAAAGTGTAAATCCTTTCTAGCGGGGGGCTCCTGTAGTGACCGGCCAGTCTCGATAAGAACACGATTGGAATAATAGAAACAATTATTATTATTGTAACCAATTGTACCAGAGATTGTTTTACTGTATTTGTTTAACTGTATCCGTTTCACTTCTTGTTCCATATACCGCCTGGTTTGGTTCGAGCTTGCTCACGCACTGCTTGTTCGCTTGTACTCTTTGGCACGTCTCGGTATTATTTCGATACCACGAGATCGCCAATAAATATACTTGATCTGGACTAGTAAAGCCTTCTGGTTTACGGGCTATCAAGGGAACCAAGTCATATTTGTACGCGTAATCGAATAGTAGTGGTGATCATAGTCCGTCCACGACTCGACATCCACTACAAAACCTTTGTCTGATTTTTTGTTTTCGTCTTCTTCATACTTTTATGGGGAGGTTTACCGACAATCCTAACGGGTAACTTTGCGGGAATTAAAAAACTACTAAGTGTTTGGTCCTTATGTACCCGTTTCCTTACGAAAACTTGTAGTATTGCATCATTTTAGAAGTTTCGTTAGAATGCTGCGTTGTATGCATAGGTTTCCTCACTGTGACATTATAATCGGATGAATACATGTAACAGCATTGTTTCCTAACCGCATGGTCTTCGAAGCCAAGCATATAAAGACTGTGTAGCTGTAAATAATTCCCCAAAATCAATAGCTTTCTAAGTGTTAGACATTGGATGCTGACCACGTTGTTTAAGTGGACTTGTTTAGCTGAAAGCTTTCGGTCATGCATCCACACCAGATCACGTTGCAACACGGCGTGGGACACAGCTCCTACGTTACAATAGCCAGTTAAGAACGAAGTCTCTCGATATATTGGTAACGAATCAAATAAATCTTTCCTGTCTCTCCTCGTCTGACTCCTGGTTTCTATTCGACTGGGAACGATCGATTATAGAAGATACTACTGGTTGCTAGTTGTAAAACTAGAATATCCGTGGTATCCTCAACTGAAAAGATGTATACTTGACATGTAACACTTGGAGAAGGTCGGAAGTGGTGGACGTGTAGATATTAAGCCGGATGGCATGGCTCAGCCTTGCAGGTGTGCTCATTATGTCTAACTTATTGCTATTCACATTGAATATATTATTCTGTCCCCAGCATAAATGTGTTCTCCAGAAGCACCAAGTACCATTGTTAATTGTCAGGATACGATGAGTCAGTGAAGATAGTGATGCGACTTCCATGTAAGATCCTACAGACTAGACAATCACATGACAAATTTACCGTTTTCGGATTAGGTCTATTATCGAAGTGGTATTAGCACCGAACCAGACTATAATTATACATACTAACAATATTTATAATGCAAAAACTACAGTTGTTATATTTATATTTAGATAATTCACTGGATGAATAAACGTGGCAGTAAACAATATAAAACACGGTTTCGTCAATTTATAAATGGTTTCTCCACATGATCTTACATATTCAAAAATCGGCAAAGTTGTTCCTCGGCATAGGCTTGATTATTAGAAAGATTTGAGCCTGTGGTGACCTACTTTTATGACGATTATGCGATTGGTATAATGGAAACGATTACTATTATACCCGATTTCACTAGCGATTGTTTTACTGGAACTGCTTGTTTAACTGCACCAAGAACACTTTTCCTTCCGTTACCTGTGACCTTTCACGAACCTGCTTAAGCTCGGCAGTTCCGCCAGTATTCTTCGGCACATCCTAGTATTCTTTCGATACCACGAGATCGTCAGCAAATATATCTCATTGCGACCACTAACAGCCTACTGGTTTTCGGCCTACCGAGGGATCCAAGTCGATATCTGGCACGTAATCTCCCTGTAGTGTTGATCATAGTCAATCGCAACCCGACGCCGTCTATAAGCCTTCCAATTAGTTGACAAAAGCCATAGATCACATACCAGGAAGCGTATGAGGATCTTCTCAGCTTCATGCAATTCAGAAGAACAACAAATCAGTCGTGAAAAAACTACTAAACTTCCTTATCTGTATCAAATTCTATAAGTAAAAGAAAGAGAAGCTGACAGGATGTACTTATAAGTGTCTTACTTTAGTTCCATACAAAAGCATTAAAGTCACTCCTGACCTAACACCGTGTCAACGTCGTATAAGAAGACGTGAAGCAATAGAATCGTATGACAGAGTGATAGTAAAAAACCAGCTAAAGACAGTATGCAACAAAATGATTGATATAAAGCGCATGGATAACAAGCATGATGTTATACCACAAACGACTGGTCCATCCGTAGATCTAGATGAGTCTGCAGATCTGAAATCTTTGAATAAGATACGGTCCCCATCTGTCACTAAAAGGCGTGACGGCATCTCTGATCCCGGGTGTTCGCTCAGTATAATACCAAAATGTGGGCCGTGTAACGAAACACACCCAACTAAACATATTCATGTAAAAATTAGTTCCCCAAGAGATACTCCACAAGAGGATTCGAATGAACCTAAGTTCATCTCACAGAGACAAAGAAACCCTTCATCTCTGACAAAAAAGACTTGGGAGATAAAATCCAAAATACGAAATAGGGGGACACGTAAGATTGAGGCCAACTGTTCTGTGGGTATCCCAACAACAGTGAATAGGTTCTATCCGCTGATATCATGTAACTTGCCATCAACACCTCGCACAATGGGTAGTACGCTTGAGCGTAACAAACCTTTTTACACGCACACTCACAAAAACTATCAGAATACTGATCACTCCACTCACCTTCTCAAGCCTAAAACCGTTAATAAGCATGGTAATTACAGGTTCCTCACCCCACACCCTATGTACATTCCCCAGAATCACAATTGTAATTACTCTCAGAATGAGAACTTTCCAGTATCAACCCACCACATGAAGACGGCCTCCATATATAACAACAGTCGTAACCACTTCCAGTTACGAGCATCAGACCCCCCTCATGCTCGCACTAGCGCAAATAGTTATAACAGAGGCTACGAGCTTAACCATCAAAACTGTCTTGCAAATAACAGTACACTTTACAGTCAACATGTACCAGATTTTTTTGGAATAAGGCCCCTAGTTGCACCCCTGTTGAAGCATATAGCCCTAGTCATTTCAAACCAAGTGCGGAACATAAACTCGCTTCCCCCGTACAGTTCGCATCAGAAAGTACTCCCCCCCTTTCCTCCTGGATAAACTCCCCAAGCAACTTCACTAGCTCATTTGATACATGCCCCAGTAACTCTAGCTATCAAAATACAGAGCTATTGAAAAACGCTCAATCCATTACTTCAAACATACATCACTCACGCGAGGATCATGACATCTTTAATCGAGATACTCTCACTCACTTTAACTTAGTAGGCCACTTGTTTAATATGTGTCTTATCAACGCTAGGTCGATCTGCAATAAAAAGACTGATTTAGTTCTGTTTGCTTCCATATATCAACCATCACTTATAATGATATTTGAAGCATGGACTAACAGTAATATTTCCGATCTAAGTATATCTCTTGATAACTACCTCCTATATAGAAGCGATAGATTGAAAGGATGAGGCGGAGGATGCCTTATTTATGCTCACTCTAGCTTAAACTCACTACTATGCGATATACCTGAACTAAACAAACTGAAGGACTCGGTGTGGATTGTTTTAAAGCCATCAAATTCCATTACCTTACTGTTCGGCTGTATCTACCAGCAACCTAATTTGGCAATAGGTGAAATAGCAGTATTATCAGAGGTATTCACACTAGCATCATCCCTTCCATTCACAGGCAAGCTCATTTGTGGTGACTTCAACATGCCTGAAATTTCTTGGTTTCCAGTCAAAGCTCCGAAACGTTATGAATCATTTATTGAATGTCTAGAACTAGGACAGTGGACTCAATATGTTAGTAGCCCTACCAGACATCAAAATATCTTGGACTTAGTCTTTACCAGTGGCCTCACCCCCAATACTGTGTATATTGGAAAAAAGTTCCCAGGTAGTGATCATAACACTGTTGTATGTAGCCTTAATATAAAAAACACAAACGGTAGACGTAAAAATGTAACCCTTCGTAGAAACTATCGCAAGGTAGATTGGAATAATTTTCACAATTACCTAAGAAGCACTGACTGGGGAACATTCTTTACTGCAAACAATACCGACACACTAACCAATATATTTTATCACAACATCGAAAGTATCATGAACAAAATCGCACCTTTAGAGTACTAGAGACCTAAGTTTTCTAAAGATCTGTTTATACCGGTCGGTACACGAAGACGTCTGCAGAGACATTGTACTCGCTTCCACAACTCTAATGACTTCTCCTCTTTAGTAACGATGACAGAAATACTTGTCCAGACAGACGCAATAAGTACACAAAGCAATCGAACAGGAAAAACGTGCTGTCGAACTTAGTAATAACTCCTCAGCACTCACCACACTCTTTCAAAATAAACTTAAACGTTCTAAGTCGAGAGGAAACATATTTATTAAAGACAAACAAGTATACGAAGATCCTAAACTTGTTACGGAACTATTTAATGAACACTTTTGTTCCTCATTAACTGATGAAAAACCACTTAATGATTTAGAACTTATCACAGCATCTACCTGTGAGATTACTAACGTAGACTTCAATGTACAGAATATCTCTAAGGCAATTAGTACACTGAAACACTCCTACACTGATGGACCAGATGGTATTCCGGCTAGCATGCTAAAACGTGGAGGCGATGATATGTGTGTTTTATTACTCAAACTATTTGCGATATCACTCTCTACAGCGCATTACCCTACTGCCTGGAAAACTACACACATCAATCCCAAAATTAAAACAGGACCTGAAGCAAATGTTGAAAATTACCGACCCATAAACATAACTTCAGTGGTGTCTAGAGTGATGGAGAAAGTAGTTAAAGCGGCGTTAGTCCAACATGTAATTACTAATAATCTCATCTCGGTCTCCCAACATGGATTTCTTAGGTCCAGATCATGTGATACATGCCTAGTGGACTACATGAATGATATAACTCTGAAACGAGACAATGGACTCCTTGTATCAGTCATATTTTTAGACTTTAGGAAAGCTTTTGATAAGGTTCCACACAAACGGCTTCTAGCCAAACTACGGTCCTTCGGAATCAACAACCCACTCTATTCATGGTTTGTTTCATTCTTAAAGGGACGTAAACAAATGGTAAAGTACAACGACTGTCTCTCATTACCTAGACCAATAACTAGTGGCGTCATCCAGGGAAGTGTATTAGGCCCACTTTTGTTTCTCATGTGTATAAACGATATATGTAACATCATAAAATCTGGGAAACCATACTTATATGCTGATGATCTCAAAATAGTATACAGCTATAAGCCTGAGGTTCTAAGTGAAAGTGTACGCCTGATTCAAGATGATCTCAATAACCTAACTATCTGGAGCGAAAAGTGGCAATTACCATTTAACCTCCACAAATGCGGGATCATGCACTTTGGAAAGCACCCCTATGAACCCCAACTTTACTTAAATAAAAGTAAAGTCCAGACACTTAATTCAGTACACGATCTAGGAATAAATTACACAGGAAGCCTAAACTTTAAAGCACACGCCTCCTTTATTATTTCTAAAGCCAGACGTCTAATTGGCTTCATAACAAAAAATTTCTTCACGACAGATGCCAAGCTTACCCTCTACAAAATATGTGTACGACCTTCCTTAGAATACTGCTCTTTTATCTTCTCTAATATGAATACCACTGACAAAATAAGAGTAGAAGATGTTCAAAGACGTTTTACACGCCAACTGCTAGGAAGTGACACCACTCTTGATTACACAAGTAGATGTAAGCACCTCTCTTTAGAACCTTTATGGCACCGTAGGTTAAGGAACAATCTGATATTTCTCTACAAAGCAATAAATGGACTGTCATTCCTAACCTCCTGTCCAACTATGATTAATGACCCAGCCTATAGACTAAGAAACAATGCATATACACTATTTACCGAAAAACACCAAAAACAAATGCGTTGTAAGTTTTTTACAGTTCGGTATAGTTTATTGTGGAACAGGTTGCCAATACCTATCCGTAACTGTGACACCTTTACCAAATTTAAAAGGCTAATAACCCTGTTACTAAACTCTAAAGAACTTCGCCAACTATTCCTTGAACTCCCGCCTACCAATGAGGCACTTTATTATGGACCGCCCAATATCTAGACGGAACAAGAATATAACGAACTCCATTGTCGTTAGTATGAATATAGCCAAACTAAAGAAAACATGCTTTATCCTTCCCCACTATTTATTGATTATTAACCATGGCCTTCCGCTCCTAACCCTCATTTTCAGTTTCCGAATCTCTCTAATGGATAAATCCAAATTATTCTTCCTAAGTGTCATGTCCTTTTATTTTTCTTATTACAAGTAGACAGATAACTCACTAATCTTATGGATGCTGACCAACTAAGGCCGATCAAAAGAAGCTCATATGTCCTAAATTCTTGTGAGTTGTTCAATGTTTTATTTTTCTTACCCTGAAAATTTTACAATATTCTCTTTCATATCCTCTGATTTGCTATTAGCCCTTACCATCTCTTAACCACATATAATCTGACTTGTCTCTTATAACCTTTACCATTAGTTATCTTCATAGTAGTACGATATATTAAATGGATATCTAACCCATAATACAAATGCTATTACCATTTGATTTGCTTGTAACATGGAACTTGTAGAGACAGTGTATTCCAAATATGGTCCTTGATAAAAGCAATATTCATACCGACCACAAACGTAAGAGTGTCTAACATCATAAAAGGAGGGAGGGTGGCGTTACTGACCAGCAAACATGATGGTGGGGAGATAACTTCAATCCACCCGTGTCTGTGGGGCAGAACATATTAATTATGGCTCCTTATGTCTAGTGGGATGTCACGAACCAACGGCATTGATGCGAAATTATTCATGCAAAATACCACTTTGAATCATGTTAAAAAAGGCTGAATTGGTTTCACTTCCTACCGAGTAATCCTAATACAAGCAAACTAGACAATTGGCTAAAAATGAAGCCCACTCTATACCCTATAAATTCCAAAAACAAAAAAAAGAGAGTTCAAACAGCTTCGGAAAAAAGGGAGACAGCCATTTGTATCGGAATACTGTTTTCAGAACTTTATTTTATAATTATGCAATTCCATACTTCCTTCTGAACTACCTTCATTTATACAGTTCCTTATCCACTCATACCTTGCCCACACTTATTTTTCTTTAACACATTAGTATGTTCTTACCTAATAAATACTTCAATACAAAAAGAAACGCGCGCTATTTAAAAAAGACAGTGGTATTTTTCCTCGTTGAGTAAATTCTATTGTTTTTGATCGTTATTAACGTATCAAGACTACTGTTTTATACTTTGATTGAATTTCTTTCAGTTAAAGTATTCGACTAGAGTATCATTTTTGGTATCCTAAATAGTTTTATCGTCGGTACTCCAGAGTACCTTGTTTTTCTATTGTATCTGTTAGTACTTTGGTCCTAACTATTTATAGCTTTTTCTCCTTTAAGTCAAAACTCACTTTCTCATCCTAAAATGACTGGAAGATGCAACAAAAGCATTTGCCACCGCCCAGGATGTCGACATCCCGTTGACAGCGGCATGCAGTGCGAAGAGTGCAAAGGTTGGTACCACGAAGTTTGCACGAATCTAACGCCTGCAGCTTTCAAGCGGTTCAGTAAAAATGGATGCATCTGGCCATGTCAACAGTGCTGTTTGGATGCAAATAGCTTGTTAACCGAGGCCATCTCAATAGTAAATGCCGCGAAAAAGTGTCTCGGCAAGCGCGGTCGGGACACATCAGTCAGAACTCAATCTGTCGACACGCAGATTGACATAAGGCAGGCCCAAGTGAGTCCCAAAAATGCTGACCCTCACTGTCCAAAGGAGGAAGGACATCCTCCAAAGAGGTCTGTCACAACCAGAAACTCGCGCAAAAAAGTCTCTTCTGTCCCTCGTACCAAAAATGGTACTATGATAATTAGAAGTATTTGAATTGTAGTATAAACTAGTAATCCCCGGAATAACGCAATGTAATCAAGAAGTATTAGATGAGCCCGAACGAATGTATTGTATTTGGAATTCAAAATTACAACAGTCATCAATACGAAGAAGTCATTGATTTATTTAAACATCACATCCGCCACAGCTCGAATTGGAGTGTAAGTGTCTGTAATCGATTGCTCGTCTTCTTCTTAAGTTCATCTTACATCTGTCCGACGGTGTATTGGATGTAGACTCTGTATTATCTAGAATGCACTCATTAGTATTAGAATTAACAACCGAAATTGGAACAGACTCACCTGGGTTCTGGAATTGTATACAATCAGCATGCCGGCTTTGTAGTGAAACCATTGATATTTAGAATTTGCATCATGGACTTTCCAACAATATCCTCCCCCACGAAATAATGTTGGGTCCTTACTTCGCAATGTTTTAGCCAATATGACGTTCCCAATTTGCATTATCTTCTCAAATCTTACGCATCGACTACTGCATGTGAGTATTTGGGAATAAACACTGATATATGATTTGAGGTATTCCATCATGTGACTTTGACTTGAATAAAAATCATGATACATATACTTTTTGTTATTCATATTAGAATATACAGATGGATATGCATTGATATACGTAATTAACACATGTGATTTAACTAGGCTTGATTTACCTGCGAAACAATCGAATAGAAAACATTCATCTGCCTCATATTCATTAGGATAATCTTGGACTTGATTTGGATTCTCTGTCTGTGCAAACTTCACTTCTGGGCAAACTGGTTCTCTGGTTGCTTCGGGAAATTTCGCTTTCCCATCTGATTCATCGTACCACTGACTAGGGATTCTACTCGAAACACATTGTTCGTGAGAATATGCAACATGTGATACGAGAACATCGGAAATGTGACTAGAGTTCGACTCATTAGGAACATATTTGTCACATTCATTAGGAATATCATTAGAGATAAATTGATTGTGAGGACCACTGACACTTGACATGATATCAGAATTCGATTTCTCTGAAATATTTTCCTCAGATTGAATAAGAGTTTCATTAGAGAATAATGGGTCATCAGGGAATTCTGCATCTACCAAAACTGAATCTCGTTTTTGATCATGATTTGACTCATTCAACATTTTGTTCTCAGAGTTGTAAGAAATTCCATCAGAAGTATGTGAATTATCACGACAAACCATATTTGGTACAATAACATGAGAAATCCGATAAGTTTGTTGACTAAAAATTTTTGTCTCACAATGATTCTGGGTTTCATTCAACTCTGGACTGTTATATGACGTTATACTACTTCTAGATAAAGATAACTGATCATTAGAAGCATCCATCTTAGCATTACTTTCAGCGAAATGAACCATGGTATTACAAACTGACTGAATGTGTCCAGTTATACCACATTTAAAGCATTTAGAATTACGAAATATACATGAATTACATGGGTGAAACTTGCCGCAGAACAAGCATTTACTAAACTCGTGCTCATCATCATGGACTGTTTCACAGCTCAATGAAGTATTATCTGAATAACTTTGATTACGCATCGAACTGCGACGACTTATTAAAGTGGAATTCCTGAAGTTCTGGAGAGTCATTTTATCGGATTTTTCTCTCTTACCGCATCCGGAATTTGTATACTTTATATGATCCAACAGTAGTTGCTTGAGAGTTGCATAGGGGAGTGAAATCGGTTTGTCTGGAAGTGCCAAAATCTTTATAAGGCTGTATGCTTCTTTCCCGATGAATGTAAGGAAATGGGCCACAATATTAAAATCCTCATCGTCTTCCTTGGTCATAGCCCAGATTTCGAACCTCTCCATGTACTCCTCAAAAGCATTAAAACCTGAATTTATATCCAACCGTTCCATTACAGGCTCAATCGCGACGCCAATATGATAATTAGAAGTATTTGAATTATAGTATAAACTAGTAATCCCAGGAATAACTCAATGTAATCAAGAAGTATTAGATAAGCCCGAACGAATGTATTGTATTTGGAATTCAAAATTACAACAGTCATCAATACGAAGAAGTCATTGATTTATTTAAACATCACAGTGGCACATTTATTATATTCACGTGCCTCAGGTCTTCTCAGAAGTAAGTGAACTATAGCTGCACTATCGAGATTTGCGTACTCGGTACGGAATACATCTCTGAAATGATGAAACCAGGAGTCAAGTATGATATTGGATGCGGGATCATAGTTGAATTTACAAATGGAATTTGTGATGCATTCGCACTTATCTGGTTGAAAGGTTGGAGCTAAATAAAACGAGAGCTTCTGAGTTAGTACAGCCAAAGCTTCATTTATTTTGCGTTGCTCTGCACTTGCTAAAACTGCAGAATAGTTCTGAGGTCATCCAACGATATAGACATTTCGTTTTGGATCAGTCAAAATAAAAAATGTTCTCTACCTCCACTCCTGTTACGTCCCTGATCTGTCTACCGAATAGTATACAGACGAGAACTTATCTCGAAATAGGTCAAGGCACACATTTATCACACTTCACTCTTTAACCTAACAATAATGGAGGCCTGTTTTGCCGTCTCAATTCTTATCAGATGGTGCTGAGTTCAACCAGGTCAACTGAAATTCCTTTGTTCATTGATTCGACTCCAGTCAGTTAATGGGTTCATCAGCCACATTTTATTTCTTGTTCTGCGGCTTTTTCCCTCTGTTTTCTTCAGCGCTACGGATGTATTACGTAAAGGTTTAATTAGGGTTACATGTTTATTCGCTAAAACTACAGTTTTTTACAATGTACCATTTTAAAAATTACAACACCTGTGAACTTAAAGTACTGTGCCAACACGAAAACCCACATATAAACTCGTTGATTCATCCA
>NC_031495.1:48615148-48738595 GCF_000237925.1 Schistosoma mansoni | reverse complement strand
GCGCGTGGAAAATGGTCTTTTAATTCCTTTGGCGCAGGGGAAAACGCTTTTAGAGGTATTGGATCAAGAGGGGCAAAGAGTAGTAACGGTACCAGTTGAGATTTTAGCAGCAGAAGACCCTCAAACAACCTCCTTGATCACAAAGTGGTGTGAGGTGAGGCTATCCTTGGACTTCCCGGAAGAGGCTTTTATAAAAAATACATGGATGCCTATGGGCAGGTGGCAAGGCTGCATTCTCAGCAATGGTACACCGATGTCGTTCATCTTCCTGTTGAATTTCCTATGTCAGCCGATGGGCATAGGCCAGTCTCTGAGAGGTACCGGACACTATCAGACAAAGAAATCAGAGAAGGCTTTCTCTCCATTGGAAAAACACCGGAGCTTGTCAGTGGCAGTCAGGTCGAGAGATTGCGAAAAATCATTAACCTATATGACCTGCCGGTTGTCGTTCCAATTGACGAGGCAGTCACTCAAGCAGAGGAGCAAATCAGAACCAACAGAGAAGCTGTCTCCAAGCGGATCATTGAGCAGTATAAAGAGCCTTCATTAAAAGAAAAAATAAAATTTATATCAGAATTTTAGGAGTGTAGATGATTTCATTTAAGAATATTAGCAAGACATACCAAGTCGGAGACCAAGAGGTTAAAGCATTGGACGATGTTTCCTTTACGATTGAAAAGGGAAGGTTTACTGTTATTTTAGGCCCCTCTGGTTCAGGAAAGAGCACGCTCTTAAATTTACTTGGAGGAATGGACCGGGCAAGCAAGGGAACCTTTATCTTTGAGGGTAAGGACATTACAGCCTTAAATGATAAAGCATTATCTGATTATCGCAAAGAGGTTGTAGGCTTTGTCTTTCAGTTTTACAATCTTATTCCAAGCCTAACAGCCTTAGAAAATATCAGTATCGCCGCACAGCTAACCGGAAACACAGCACAATCAGAGGTATTGTTGGATAAGGTGGGGTTATCTCATCGGAAAAACAATTTCCCTAGCCAGCTGTCAGGCGGAGAAATGCAGCGCGTATCCATAGCCAGAGCTCTGGCAAAGAAGCCAAAATTATTGCTATGTGATGAGCCTACCGGTGCCCTTGATTCCAAAACAGGGCAGCACATTATGCAGCTACTTCAGGAAGCGTCAAAGGACGAAGACGTAGCGGTTGTCTTGGTGACACATAACACTGAATTTAAAGCTTTTGGCGATACCATTATTTACCTAAAGGACGGAAAGATAAGCTCGATTGATCATAAACAATCAGTTTAGAGGATTGGAGCTAAACATGAAATATCTTAATTTAAAGCTAAGGCGAGATTTAAAGCATCATTGGCAGCAATTCTGTTTTATTTTTCTTACCCTGAAAATTTTACAATATTTACTATCATATCCTCTGGTCTGCTATTAGCCCTTACCATCTCTTAACCACATATAATCTGACTTGTCTCTTCTAACCTTTACCATTAGTTATATTCATAGTAGTACGATATATTAAATGGATATCTAACCCATAATACAAATGCTATTACCATCTGATTTGCTTGTAACATGGAACTTGTAGAGACAGTGTATTCCAAATATGGTCCTTGATAAAAGCAATATTCATACCGACCACAAACGTAAGAGAGCCTAACATCATAAAAGGAGGGAGGGTGGCGTTACTGACCAGCAAACATGATGGTGGGGAGATAACTTCAATCCACCCGTGTCTGTGGGGCAGAACATATTAAATTACGGCTCCTTATGTCAAGTGGGATGTCACGAACCAACGGTATTGATGAGAAATTATTCATGCAAAATACCACTTTGAATCATGTTAAAAAAAGCTGAATTGGTTCCACTTCCTACCAAGTAATCCTAATACAAGTAAACTAGACAATTGGCTAAAAGCGAAGCCCACTCTATACCCTATAAAATCTGTAAACAAAAAAAAAGAGAGTTCAAACAGCTTAGAAAAAAAAGGGAGACAGCCATTTGTATCGGAATACTGTTTTCAGCACTTCATTTTATAATTACACAATTCCATACTTCCTTCTGAACTACCTTCATTTATACAGTTCCTTGTCCACTCATACCTTGCCCACACTTATTTTTCTTTAACACATTAGTATGTTCTTACCTAATAAATACTTCAGTAATAGGCAAATAGACTAAATGGTTATACCTTAACTATTCCTCCATGAATATTGTGTGCTCTGCTTTTCGTCCTTCCTTTTTCTTACACCTTTTTCAGCCTCCTGCAGATACTCCACCGAAAACAGAAATGGCACGGGTGACTTCGTCATACACAGTTATTAATGCTTCCGATATTCTGGAGGGATATAAGTTCGAAACTTCTAAAAGCCGCCAACTTCGCATGTATCTATTCTCGACCATCAGTTGGATGCTGCAACGCTACCTCCATAAAGTGCGCCAAGTGTGATATTGACATGTTCCTTATAAAATCCATTTACATTCATATCCTATGAAATATCAACCCAGCTGAGTAATTTTCAACAGTGAAAATTGTAACTTCTTTAACAATTTGATCTTGCCTGTAAACCGGCATGCCTCATGTAACAATCTGTTATTTGAGAATAAATTATTATTATTATTATTATTATTACTTACTGTAAACAGTGCTCTTCATTTTCTAACCCTCCTAGAATTTCATCTAGTTATTTGGTGTTAACGAGCAAACTGCAGGCACCAAATAAACGAACTCAGATACTTTAATTAGTAGTATGAAATCTGAGAAATATCCAATTACAACGTTCATAATACCATTAGCAGTTTACTGTTTATATACCATAATGAAATAGCTGGTGAGCATTACTTAGATATTACTCGTCAACATGCATTCAAACTTTGTTTCTGATTTGGTCAGTGATTTCCGATTCTGTTAAAAGAAATTTATTTGTTGACCCTATAATAGACATCATAAATTAGCATTAGCTACGACATGTTTTAATTACCATGCTCAAAACAAACACACATCGCTTTACTTATGAAGAATATTTGGCTAATTTATGTGGCACTCACAGTAACGTTATACACAATTCCTGTAAATGTTCAAAAAGCGGGCAGAAAAAACTATCAACGTCAATTGTTACTCATATAATTTTTCTTTCTCAGATACCTTACGTAATAATATGCCAGTTCAGTCGAAAACGATGATACTTATAATAGATAGAACTGTTTACCCCAAACAACCAATAAAAAGGAAATAAGGTGGATGAAAGCGTAAATAATAATAATATATTTCTCCAAGGGCAGGCACACGCCATTTTTACAGGCATGATCTACAAGTTACAACATATACTGGTTCACAGTATGCATCCCAAGCAGGGTTGTTGAGTAAATTTAATCTACAAAAGTTGATAGCAGTTCATTCGATCAGATATAATGTGTTTTCTTCAGAATATTTCCCAAAGCGGCATCGCGTCCACGACACATACCAGATCCAATCTCGACAGAAAGTGTATTAGGGTTTCGATCGTGCTAAGTATTTATGTAATGCAGCCTTTTAAGTTTATAGTTATTATAAAGTAGACTTGTGGAGCACCTGGTGCGAACTATGACCTTGGAAAAGCGCGTTCGTTGAGCCTGTTCCAGATGTCATAAGTTACATAGCTTCAACCTCAGAGCAAGATTCTGAAGAGAAAAAAACGAGGAGCAGCAAGGCATTTCGTTATGAACGATAACCAAGGCATAACATTTAGTAGTGGAACAGACGGAGGTATGATAAATTATTAGATCAAATTGATACTAGCTCATGTTGCCAGAGTGAAATGTGATCAAGGACTCCAGATGAGAGAATACAGTAATAAAGAACAACGAGTCGTGATATTTATCAAGGCGGAATAGGTTCGAATGAAGGAAGGGGAGTCAAGATTGGAATGAGGAAGACTGTTTATTAGAACAGAGTGCATATAAATGTCGATTTTTCGCCTACACGTCGGTTATTTTTAGGGGGAAAGTCGATTTTCCCGTGGACACTTTCCTATGTCCAAAATAAAGCATGATTAAATTAAATTTGCGAATATTATCATTATAACGTATGCAATAAAATACGGACAGAAGCATTTTTATGTGATGCATATGTACTTACTTGAGCAACTTAAAATGAGTGACCCTAAAACGTTTTGTACGCAATACAAAAGCACATAATCCGATCTAGTCGAAAAGACTAGTTTGATTGTCCTCTGTGTCCAAAGCGAATATCGGGACTTCGGTGGTTACAGAAACCATAGACCTAAAATCCAATAGTCTCGGAAATATAGTTTTTAGTGGTAATACTGTTATTACCGAGCTTATTTAAGTTGCTAGAATTATTACTCTTCTCTAACATAGTTAACTCTTCACGATATCCAATCTATGTGATCTCAAGTCTCGGTCACAACACTGTCCGCTCTAACTCGGCATATCGTGACGGTTGGGGTTTCCCGCTTCGAAAAACAAACGCAATTTCACTATATGATTCATTAAATATAGAAACTGTAGAACATCAAAGTTGATGATCTATGTCAAAATGATTAGAGGCCTACTCGAGTTAGACGGGGACGGTGTAACGGATAAGCCAACTTCGAGGTTACACCTTGCGACCAGCACCTTACGTGGATTGAACCATCGCCATATCAAGGGATCATAGATGCTATGAAGACTGTACAACACGAAGAACGTTATTACAAGAATATATTAGTTGAGGTACAACCACGAAAGTACAACCACTGCCGCGTGGGCCAGTCCATGGCGTATATCTGATTAATGCGCGTTGACTATCCTTGACCTTGACGGGGATCGATGATCTGTTCGATATTCAGTGACATTTCACTGACCCTACAAGACGAAACAAGTCTACTCCATTACTTTATCTGCACGGCCGATTAATACCGTCTCGGTAATTCTCTAGCGTCGGAATCATAGCGATTGGAACTCGAGGTATTTAACTTATTATAGACTATTACTGTAAATATCACCCTTTTCACCGGCATACCATGTAAGTGTTTCTTTCAAGACTCGAACTTCCTGTGTTTATAATTTCGGCCTTGAAATCCTAGCTTTCATCTTGCCTTCAGTTTGTCGCTTCGGATTTTAACGCTGGAAAACTAAATGTCGAAGGTCTCTTCATGAGATTTATCATTGTGGTTTCTATGAAGAACATTTCGATGAATTCACAACGCACTAATGAGATTAAAGTGTTTTGATATCAAAAGTTGAGTTTTCAATTCATTTGTCTGAAAGTTGTAAACTTGCCGAACATTTGTGTTTCGGTCAACCGAGGCTATAAATTTGAACGCTTATTGTCTTTTCTAACACCAATGTTTCATTAATTATTCATATCCCCTGGTAAATAGTCAAGATTGGTGAGCATTTTCTTCGATGGATCGTTTAGGTAGTGTTAAATGTTGCTCACTCATTTATTAAGCTTTCTTTTTACTTTTGGGTATGTTGATTTGTGCTAGAGAAAACTTTGACCACATAGCACAAGAGGTACCGTTTGAAGTATTTTTGTACTATTGGTATCGTTTACTTTCTTCGGGGAATTAAAGTCGATAAAACTGAGCAACTTAATATGAGTGATCCTCATATAAATGCTATCAGTTCGTTAAAAGTGGGTAAAGAACGCAAGAACTCGTAAAACAAAGAAAACTTATGTATATGCTTCCCGGAAACAAGGCTGGTATCAAAAACGAATCATAACGAAATTCATTTCTTTGGCATCTTACTTCGCAGAACCAATAAACGGGAAATTAGAAGAGGTGACGTTATCCTGAACTTCGAAACCTCCTTAAAACTACCTGCTGTCAAGACAGAAACTACGACCTGGAGATATGAGAATCGGAGTGATATCGGCTGAAATGTAAGGGCCAAAACATCAGCCAGTTATGGTGTACCATGGTTCTGAATATGTGGTAGATGATTTCCTTCTAAATAAGGTGTAATCCTGACGATGAAGTCCTGTAATGAAAACATCCTGTGCATCGTCTACAGACTGAGGTAAATTAAAGACAAGAATCGTACAAAAGTCGTCTGGTTTCAGAATTTTAGAAACCACGATAGTCCTGTTTATCAGATGTCCCACTAGAAACAACCCAATTTTCTCTCCTGTCTCAAACTTCTCACTCCTGGTAATTCCAGTCAAATCGGATAACTTACAACGATACAGTAAAATGATCATGTTTTCATTATATTCAAGTTAATTGCTACTATAGTCTATCATTTAGACTCCCCGTCCTATTGTGACGTATGTAAAGTCAGCGGAATATCACTGTGCCCTAGCTGAGCCACTCAGTAGTCAAGTCACTGAATATCGAAGGGTTCACAGATCTCCGCCAAAGTCAAGTACAACAAACGCGTATCAGTTAGGTATACGCCATGGACTGATCCATACATCAGTGGTCAGCAGTGCCTGTAGGAAAAGTGTTGCTCAGTACCACATTCATCCTATTTTTATCCTCCTTTTCACGTTCACACACAAGAAATATTGCTCCTTATCGTTCTGTGACGCCCATGAACCATGGTGCATAATTTAATCCTTGTCAAGTATATACGTGAAGGCTTCCTCTGGACGGTGAACTGGATCCGGAAGCAGCATAAATAAGCCCGCTCTTCACCTTGAGCTTCAACTGGGAATAGTTACTGAAGATACTAAGCTCTTTTGATACGTGGAAATCAACGGAATCGGATAGATTACACCTTATAATCTGGTGACAGGTTCCACTGTACATTATTATTTCACTTACTACGATGCTCAAGACTTTACTCAGCCAGACTATGTTGCAGACAGTAAGGATACTTCCATCACTCCGATTCGGAAGATATGATCAAGAAAGTTGTTGGACCACGGATCTGTAAGCCCCATCTGTGTAGTAGTTAAAATACCAAAACACCATTCAGAAGGCCATTGTAATCCCCACTAAAGCTAAGAACCTGTCGGGAAGTGAGAAACGTGGTTTCTGGAGAGAACTTTCATGCACGACCAATCTCCTGTTGGCGGAAGGAAGAGGAATGGAGTCGTCTAATAATGAAAACCTTGTGAATGTAGTCTACGTTGATTTAATCGAAGCATCTGATAAGTTTTCGTATAATAGGCTCTTACTGAAACCAGAAAACCTAGTTATTTCCGGGTCTCTATTGTAGTGGGCAAAAGATTTTCTGGTAGGCGGTCTACAGAAAATATGAATGAATTCCGAATGTCCCTTGTGGAAACCAGTGCTTAGAGACTATGTTATAGATCCTTTACTTATTAAACATCATGTGAAGAATTCCTGTGTATCACTTAGTCTTCAAATCTACAATACTATGATGATGTCAAAATGTGGAGAGAATTGACGAAGGATGTGAATACATATACACTCCAGGTCGAACTTGACGTTCTGTTAAGACGATACAAACTGGTATCGGTCACTATCAACTCACCAAAATGTGTCTATATGCATGTTGAACACACTAATGTGAACGATTACAGGGTAAGAAAAGCACCACTACCTCTGATCCTTTCTTATAAGAATCTTGGGGTAATTGTGTGTCTAGATCTCAAAATGACGACTCACTGCCTCCCTAGTGGGGTAGTGATGACCCCAAGACATGGACTGCCTGAAGTTTAAACCCAACGATAACGTAGTTGGTGCATACTCTTCTGGTAGCTTGCTATGTTCAGCATTATCCTATCATCTTTCTCTGATATAGGGGGCCATGTGGTACAGTATGTCAATTTAAAAAATGTTCAATGAAAATTTGAATTCATCGTATTCTTCGTCGGTTTTTCATATTTCCCCAGCCGTTCTGAAAAAGAGGAATTGTAAGTGCATATTGAAATACACCCGTACATGCGCAAGAATACAAAACGGGCAAAAAACAAAGTGAACTAGTCCACATGTGTACTGGTCACATATGATAGCGCAAAAACAATTCTCACACGATGATTGTTTTTGGAAGTTTTGGAAAATGTTTAAAAGATATACACATATACATGAGTATATTAGAAATATGACTATTTTTGACACAATAATACAAAATTATCTAGGTAAATCAACATGTTATGTAGTGTTCAATGTGCAGTATTCATTTAAGCATACTGGAAGCCTTAGCCCTTTTACAGAGCATATTGTTTTGGACCGGTAGTCAGATAATAGAGAAGTTCCGTCGTAGTTATCGATTATCAGGGAAGAAATTTTAACCGCGAGGTAAGTGTAGTTCAAGTATGTAGGAGGAAAACCAACATTATTAGTTTCCTTCCAAATAGGGGGCGGCTTTAATACGGTCCATAACGGCATTATTGTTAGTTCCGCCTCTGTCAGTGGTATAGTATTTAGGTTTACGATGATGAACTTTTGTGGTCCTTCGTATGTCATTTCTAGAAGTTGTCATAATGAATCGCAACGTCCGAAAGCTTGTGTACTGTATCGTAGGACAAGTTGAAAGAAAACACCAGTTGACGGGGATCGAAAGGAAACGGGTCTAACTGAACACATGGCGTTTGCAAGCCTGTTAGTGTAAGAGTTTTGATCTATAAACAATGAAGATGAAGGATCCATGATTTTTTTGTGACCTTTTATCTGATTGCAGTTAGATTTTATGCTGATTGTCATCTAAATATACATAATAGCTGGCCTCGTATATAATCATCAACTTAACTCACGTTAGTGAATAACGGAATACAATAGGCCAAATACGAGAATGAATTTCCCATACGTACATTCCATAAAATTGTCGATCGAGACAGACAGTTAAAGAAAAGAAGCGAAACGATCGCAGAGTAGAGGGCGAAGTGAAACGAAATGACGCGCGGTGGAAAAGGTGATTGTGTCAACTCAATTCAATCAAGCGTGACTCGATATTTATGGTCAAATGAAAATAAGTTACAGATATAATGTATGGGGTAAGTAATTACCACATATGCGATCATATAAAAATAGTCAGGGCTTACAAACAGTTAAGTGGCAAAGTCAAGAAACAGCTTGAAGAGAACGAATAAATTAGTCTGTCCAGAAGCTAGGATAGTTTATATGGGCCAGCTACTACAAATTCTCCTGGAGGTCGGAGTGTCGTTCCGTAGATGGGTTGAGTTGCAGTGTATCCAATTTCAGTTTTCACTGCATTACGAATGCCGAGTAAGACGAGTGGAAGAGTTTCGGTGCACTATGAGGTGCTTGCAGATGAGAGTGAAGCTTTCAACTGTTAGTGAAAGATTCCTACCAACCTGTTATCTTGCGGATGATAGTCGGTCATCTGGAATCATGTGATTCCCAGTAGTGTAGTAAGAAAACGGAGAATTCCGGACTCAAACTGGTGTCCACGGTCTGTAGTGATAGGTGAAGAACAGCCGAAGTTCGCTACCCATCGTTTGACGAAGGAATGTGCCACTTTTTCGACATCTTGAACGTCTGTTTCGTCATGATGGGGAAAATATCGTGAGCGTGAAAATAAATAACTGGAAATATATGAATAATACCAACGTATGTAAAAATAAAGACTAAACGTTATTCATAATGATCCAAGAAGGAAATTAATTTTGTTGTTTAGGTTAACAGATAGTGTTGGGCTCACTATAAAAGATGACAGATTATTTGGGTTTGGCAACATCTTTATAATCAAAGGACACTAAGTCAATCAATTCAAACGTCATGAATGAAGGGGCTCAGTTATATAGTAAGAAGCGGATACACAAGCCTGAGCCCTTTTGGTTTCTGAACACAAACCTAAAATTCTAATATGGTGTCGTGAATTACTTAAACTGCCGTTAAGAAAATACTGTTTTTCAACTTTCTATCGATTAACTGATAAGATACTGTAACTAAATGAGTAGTAGAGATATATCCCGATCGCCATAAATAGGTTGCAATTAATGAGGACTAGATTCCCAAGTATTTGTTTAAAAGACGCGATAACTCATTCGAATCAAGTGTCCGTTCCATATGGAGTCTTCAGTTATTGTCGCTGTCAGGGTAAGGCCTTTAACAAAACGGTAAGTAGTACGACCTAAGATTATGTATTCAGGGAGGCCCTAAACAACCTACAGTGCCCTATTCAGATCCCTAAACCAGGTGTTGTCCATGTGTTCGAACCCAATGTTAAAAATAACGTTAATGTTCGTGAGTTTCAATTCGATCACACATTTTGGTCACTTAACGATGGATCAAATCATATGCCACATGCAAGTCAGGAGTTAGTGTACCAAACAATTGGGTTTCCATTATTGATAAGAGCTTTGGAAGGTTACAACGCATGCCTTTTCGCATACGGAATGACCTCTTCTGGGAAAACATATAGGTAAACATCCTTGATTTTCACTATATAAATATTCATAAAAAAGTTTTATCCTAAGGATGTCAGACGCGACTAAAGGATAAGATTTCAGTCAACAGGTCTTACATCTAAACTTCACCTACTTCAGTTTAGGCAGCAAGGAAGTACCTTTATTTATTTATTTAAACACATAAATATTGGTACAAAAAAGCACCAGATAAATATGCGCCTCACAAATCTCATTTGATTTGTATGAGGGCTGTGATACTGCCCAAGTGCCCAGACTGAAGCAGGTGGTTTTCTTAGGGGGCCACACCCCGAGCCTTTGACCTAAAGGTCTGATCCGCAAGGCAGTGGAGCATCGTGAGGAAACGCAGTCCCATGGTAGCCGGTGACCAACAATTGGTTCATATGCCATTTTTTCCCTCAGGATTCTGGAGCCCATGTGCACCATTGGTTTGGAATCAGGGTTTTCCAACTCCCCTAGGTGGATACTCTACATCCACCCATCTGGTTAAAGCGCCGGACATTCGCTTTTCGTCCTCTCAATTTCGTAAACAACAGTAATGCCACGAGAAGATAGTGAGTAGGACTTCCCTGTCAGAGGCTATATGTTCGCGTGGCCATGTGAGAGCATTTGGAGAGGGAGAGCGGACTTTCCCCACTCTCGGCCGTACCAGGGCATTTGGGGGTACCTTTAGCACTCACGAAGTTGTTCAAATCCAAGTGTATAAAACACTAGTTAGCAAATGGGTTTTTCAATCAGTAGTATGCATTTCAGTGTATGTTGACGGATATTTACTCAGTCTGCTAAGTAATTCTTTATAGATCCTATTCCTTCCTCAAGTTTGAGATATATCTAACGGATTTGTGGCAACTGTAAAATAATTTGTTTTCTACTTGAAAAGGAAAACAAAAAGCAATGGGAAAAAGACGCCTTGAACATGTGATTACGCAGTTATTTTTGTGAGTGTGGTACTTATTGTATCGTCACACTATATTGTTTGTATTCTTGTGCCTGTCTAGTTTTATTGTTCCAAATCCATGGAAATTACTGGAAGTTCTACTTTTGCAATGTTTCAATAGTTTACAAGTAAGACGTTTTGGTCAATCTGGTTAGTAGTTAAAGCGTTTGGCTTCCACTTACTGATTCCTATTTTCAAACTCTCTTACTTGAGTTTTTCTGAGTAAAACCACTAATCTTCATACAAAAATTTGTTTTTGAAGTCTAAGTACGTAAACTGTGCTTAACAAACAAGTTGAACTATTCTTCCTACTCTAAGTTCTGAGGGGTTCAGTATCTACTTAACGGTTAGAGTGATATATCGACGACCTTTGAGCCGCGCTACATGTCCACTTGCTGGATTATAAATTGGTGTGAGGAATCAGGATTAGGATTTACTGCTGGATGTTAGGGTAAGGAGTAAGATATAGGGTCTCATCACGAAATGACATCAGCTGTAATGCCAAAATGCTAATTAACCAATCGGTGGATGAATTTCGCACCAAGATCTAAGACCTGTCATCTTAAATTTGATTAGTTTGTCCACAAATATCAGGTTATTTCTCCATATGTTTCAGTTTGATATTTTTTATATCTTTTAAATGTAGTATAACTGGACCTCCTGATGATCCGGGAATAATCCGGAGAATTTCAAAAGACGTATTCGAGGAAATTGGAAGAAGAACGGTATTCTTGGTAGTTGATCCTGTTTGATGTGCATTTAGGAACCCACTACAAGATTTTCTGTTAAAATGAGTTATTATGAAATTTATAATGAACGAATACGTGACCTCCTTTCGTCGAATTCTACCAGAAACGGGGTAAGATAAAAATGACCTCAGTTTACCTTGATATTAATTCTCACCACGTGTGAACAGTAATTTTCGTAGGACTGTTAATTTTATATTTCTGCGCTGTTGGGGGGCCAAGACCTAAATCAGAGCACTACTGACGGACATTTTTTGTAACGAGTGTGCTTTAGGAAATCTATCAGTCGATTATGTTCAATGTCAAACCTGAAACATGTATCGGTTCACGTTACCGTGCCATATCACAGAAATAAAACTACAACTATAAATTCACGGGTAGTAGAAGCAAAAATTTCAGTAGTAGTAGAAATGGAAGACAGAACACGTTTCGGCACGTCTTCAGACATCGTCAGTTACCATGGTACAGTAGTTAGAAAACAAGTCTATGAATTCATCGACTACTGGTTTAAGCGGCGTAGAAAAACACGATACTTTGTATGGATTCACACAATAACTGCAAATCTGTGCTCGAAGATATTTCGTGACAGCTCATAATCAGTCACTGACACATGTATTTAACCATGATTCCTCGATCGTTAGTCCTAGTGTTCCCCCATATATACCTTTCCACTCTGTCTTTCGGAATCGTATTCCCAATATTGTCTTTCTTAACATCACTGGTACCACGTAGTTTCAGTTCCTTTTCTATTCATCTTAAATTCATCTCATCGTGTTAATGGGACGTGGAAACGAGCCAAAATAAATTTGTACCGAGCCCTACGTTCATTATAATTGGCTGTTTGTAGACATTGAATGACTGAGGGTGTCATTAGTGACGCAAGTGCGTTCGGTTTTTACCTTTCTACTAATCTTGAGCTTTGGTAATGTTTCATACTTTTTGTTCCTCGAACTTATCATATCACTAGATTCTCCAATGTTTAATCTTTCCTGCTTTTATTTGCAGTACTATTGTTTTGGTTCTTGCTATTCACTTTGCTAATTTAATCTAATCGTGCTCGCAGAATATGAGAACATAAGTTTGTGCCAGGCTTTGTGTCGGCTACGATCGACTTCCATTAGTTAAAAGGTTTGGATTTTCTAATCAACATAATTCTACTGCCTAGAACATGATTGAATGCCTTTTAGAATTCGGTATAAGAGTCTCCATACTCTGAGATTTCGTGTTGAAGTACCATCGTAAATAAAGTCTTGCGCAATTTGTCCGTAGTCGGTATCTTTTCAAACATCAGCTAGTCTTTTCTAGCTTATTAACGTAACTGCTTTTTGATTTAAACGAAGTTTTGGTATCCTAATACCTAAAAAAGAATCCTTATCTGTCTAAGAAATGTTGTTGTTGGTCGCAGGACAGATAACGGGGACCGTTTGCTGCAACTGTGCACAGACCACAACCTGTTTCTGGCTAGCACTAACTTCCGGCACAGTCATCGCCGGTGTGCCACCTGGCGTCCTCCCTCTGCATCTCAAGCCTGGACTCAGATTGATCATATCGCAATCAGCTACCGCTGGCGTGGTTGTGTACAAGACTGCCGCTCCTTTCGGAGTACCTATCTGGAGTCTGATCATGCCCTGGTCTGCGCTAATCTCACCTTACTTTTCAGTGGCCGAAGGATTGACCGCCATCAACGGATCGATGTTAGTAAACTAGCTGCAACTTCTGTTGCAAGTAAGTATCGAGCTGAGCTAGCTTCTAGACTAGCTACCATCCCACCGAAAAGTATAGATGAGCATTGGTTGCATCTTCACGACGCCATGAAAATGGCGAGCAAAGCCGCTTGCAGCTTCGCGAAACGTCCCGCTTACAAGCAATGGGTTTCTTCTGGCTCCTTACAACTGATGGAAGCCCGTCGGTCTACTCCGGGTGACCGTGAGTTTGACCACAAACGAAGGCTGTTACGCAATGAAATTGGGCAAAGCTTGCGTAAGGACCGAGAAGCCTGGTGGTCGAAGCGTGCTAATGAGATGGAAGCAGCAGCTGCATCTGGTAACTGCCGGAAGCTCTCCCAACTCATCCGAGCCACTGGCAGCAAGAAGTCTGATGTGAGTGAAACAATCTGCGAGGATGATGGGATGCCAATCACTAACATCTGTCGACGTCTTGGACGATGGGCGGAATTTTTCGAAGGGCAGTTCAACTGGCCTGCTGCTCCGGCAACATGAACCAGTTTGTCCTGCCCCCCATGGCCGGTGACGACTGATCCACCAAACGAGGCGGAAGTCCGCAAGGAACTCCAACTCTTGAAACGTTACAAATCACCGGGCCCAGATGACTTGCCTCCGGCTCTTTTTAAAGATGGTGGTGACTTTCTGGCTAAAGAATTGACTGTGTTGTTTGCAAAGGTTTGGGGGCAAGAAAGTGTTCCAACATCTTGGAATGAGTCAATAGTCGTCCCTATCTTTAAAAAGGGTTCACGTTGTTCCTGTAATAAGTATCGGGGGATAAGTCTACTTCCGATTGCGTCCAAACTATTGGCTTCTGTCATTCTTCGTAGGTTGTTTAAAACCCGAGAACGATTGACTCGCGAGGAGCAGGCTGGTTTTCGTTCTGGTCGAGGATGCATTGATCACATCTTCACCCTCCGCCAAATGTTAGAACACCGTCATACTTATCGCAGGCCAACAATCGTAGTGTTTCTTGATATCAGGGCTGCCTTCGATTCGTTGGGCAGGACTGTTCTCTGAGATTGTCTATTGAAGAAGAGTGTGTCTGAGAAGTTTATTAACATCTTAAAGGCCCTATATACGAACACCTCAGGCAGAGTGAGGGCATACAACCACCTTTCTCCCTTGTTCCATTCGAGCAGTGGGGTTAGGCAGGGTTGCCCAATCTCACCATTCCTCTTCAACTTTGCCATCGATGACATCCTGGAAACAGCTCTGATGGATGTAAGTAATGGCAGTGTGGATCTGCTGCCTGGAGAACGACTTCTCGACCTTGAGTATGTGGATGATATTGTCTTACTGTGCGATAATGCCCAAGCCATGCAATCCGCACTTAATCAGTTGGCAATCAGTGTCCGCAGGTACGGCATGTGATTTGCACCCTCCAAGTGCAAGGTACTCCTACAAGACTGGCAGGATTCTCATCCTGTACTCACCCTAGATGGTGAGCAGATTGAAGTAGTTGAGAAGTTCGTGTATCTAGGTAGCTACATAAGTGCTGGTGGTGGCGTGAGTGATGAGATTGATGCACGTATAATGAAAGCCAGAGCGGCTTATGCCAATCTAGGCCATCTTTGGCGCCTTCGTGATGTTAGTCTGGCTGTAAAAGGTCGGATCTACAACGCGTCGGTGAGAGCAGTTTTGCTCTATGCTTGTGAAACCTGGCCTCTCCGAGTTGAGGATGTTAGACGTCTCTCTGTGTTCGATGATAGTTTTCTCCGAAGGATTGCTGACATCCAGTGGCAACACCATGTTAGTAATGCAGAGGTTCGGCATCGTGTGTTCGGGCGCAAAGATAATAATTCAATTGATTTCACCATCTTGAAACACCGACTTCGGTGGCTTGGACAAGTTCTACGAATGTCGTCCCAGAGACTTCCACGTCGTGCATTATTTGCCGACTCTGGGACTGGTTGGAAAAAGCGGAGAGAAGGTCAGTGTATGACATGGTGTCGTGGCATGAAAGAAAGCTGCAAAGGGCTAGCTTCTGTTGGTCCTTCACGACTCCCTGGCTGGGGTCCGAGAGATGGTGCAACACAGTGGCTAGAGACGTTATCAAATATGGCTCAGAATAGAAGCCAGTGGCGATCCTGCTTTAACCTTCTTTTACTTTCTTCATAAAGAGTGGCTATAACTTTCCTAACTGAGAGAGTTCTTCTGGTTGTACATTTCAGTTCCCCCCATCATTACTCTTCTCCTTTTCTTTTTTTCCTTTTATATATACGCATCTTCTTCCTTCTCCTCCTCCCATTCTCATTATTTTGTGTGGCGTATATGTATCCGGTGCCCTTTGTACCAATACATATGTGATTAAATAAATAAATAAATGTTGATTTATTGTTATTATCCATATTTATTATCGTTTAAATTTTAGCTTGTAGTTCGTGAACACCCAGTAACTGGCCCATACATCGATGGTTTGTTGTGTGAAGAAGTTTGGTCTGAATCGGATATCATAAAACGACTTGATTTTGGGAATCGTTTACGTGCTGTGGCTGCCACTTCTCTGAACGAAAACAGCAGTCGCTCACACACCGTACTTGTATTATCACTGATGAAGCGTTCAACTGTTAGTTTCATAAGCTTTTCGTATAGATGTTAAAAATATGTAAATTAGTTTGCAGCGACTTACTATTAATACGAATCCATTCACGCAAAGTACATTCGAAGGGTTTCAAACAGCTGGATCATCCGTTCTATCTCATGCTTCTGCATTTTCGCATTGTTATTAGTTATAAAAGCCTTGAATCCGTTCATTAATATCGACAGTAATATACTGTTATTTAGCGTATATGTATAGGATTAGCATTAGTCAGATCCTATTTTTTTACATGATGTAATACCTTCAGAAAATTCCATGTGAGCTCTTTGTTGGATATAATTTTATCTATTCGTTGATCTAATATTTATAAACTGACTGATCGAGTTAACAGTGGACGGAAACTGGTTTGAAATATCGGCTTCATGAGGAGTTATCTGAAGAATAAAACATTCAATTCATCAAAATGAATAATTTGAGTGATCTCTTATTCTTTTATACCGTTGGATTGTCAAAAGTAACAGACTAGGATTCCCATTAATAGATGACCAGACTTTAACAATGGCTTAATATATGATGATCATATTCTATCTAGCGGGTGTCCATTAAACATTAACTTAGTGATGAAATCTCTTAAATTCCGCCTGACTTCGACCTCATAAACATCCAAAGAAATTTAGTATAAACAAACCAACGGAGTTATTATGGAACAATCTGTTTAATCGATTGTCGTTAATTTGTTCATATCCTATTCAAAATCGCGTAATTTTGGCAGTACCATCAGACATCACATTCAGCTCATCAGATTTGTAGATGACACTTTTGTCATCATGAAAAATACTTTCTTAGAGCACACAAAATTAACTTTCGAAAATGAACTCAATGAACTACCATTTGTATCAATATACACAAGTGCCAGGTTTTACATCGCTTACGACTTACTTACCTTTTGTCGCCCTGTTTTTATACAATAACTTTGTCTAATAACCCTTAACCATAATGATAATGGTGTGCATGAATAAGTTCTTACTACATTCATATAGAAGTTTACTCGGTAAACGCATAATAAAGTTCTATACGATAGTTATATCACGACTGCCACGTAAATGAATTCTACGTTATTGATTCCACAATCAGAATTTGTGTTAATCTAAATAACATTTTGTAACCAGAATACAAACTTAAATCCGTTTTACTGTGATCGTTAACTAATTTAGTGTCTGTGAATATGACAACGAAGTTATTTTTTGATTACGAACGTTTTGTCTGATTTGAACTTTTCCAGACTAAACATATTTTAGGAGATATTGACAACATGTATAGTAGTCACATAACCGTTGTTGATCTCGCTGGAAGTGAACGTCAAACATCTACATCGACTTTGAGTGGACGTTTTATTGTAAGTTTATGTTATATTTGAGTAGTATTTTTCAAAATAGTTCATATATTAGGATTTATGTTGGTTGTATTCAATGATTCCATGTATTTATTAATAGCATGGTTTTTAAACCTTATTTAAAGTTGTAATAAATAAATTACACCATTCATTTCTAGTGCTTTTTAAAATTTTATTAAGAATGTAGGTGATATATTACATTTTAAAGTAAATATTTTCAAACCATTCCAGTGTTTTAGTGGTTAATATCTTATTTGAAAGGATTTATTTTTGCAGGATTTTTGAGCGGTTAGTAATTCAACACTTGATAGTATGTATAAGAAAGTATTAATGAACGTCCTGGTAATGAATGTTAAGATGTGTTTTCAGTGAGTCAAAATTACTACATTGAAAAAGTAGATCTAGTGTTCTGCAATACAGTAGATAACAATGTAACTACCTAACCCATATTCTAGTGGGCTTTATCCAGAACCGTGTTTTCTTGATTAGCAGTTAGCTTAAGCTATTGATGATTTAGCCGTTCCAACGTTATCTACTCTTCACCGTGACATTTTTGGAATACTAATGTTTTAGTTCTCTTTCACAATGTATTCCTGACTACAAGTTTGAGTTACGTTTTCTGGGTATCACTAAGAGTATCGCTAATTAAAAAAATACTGACTAGTGAACTAATTTCACCAACCCTGGTATCAAACAAAATCTCCGTCTCATTACGCAAAAGCTTAAAGTGTTGATTTATAATTCAAATGTTTCCCGTAACTATTAAATTTGTCAGTGTTTATTACCATTTCTTTCATTCGTTTCTTGTAATATCATGTTATTTTGATTTTCAAAATGACAGCATCGTTTTAAGACGTTTTTGAAAAAAAGTTATGTTATCAGTGTCAGATGTAAGTATTTTCTTCAGTGAGCTCTTGAAATTTTATAGGTCCACTGTTTTATTCACCATGTGCTTTAGGAAAGCTGTCAAATCAACAAGTCGTTGTTTACTCTCGGGAAGGTAATCACTCAACTTTCCCAGAATATTACTTACAAGAGAAGGGCATTTCCATCCCCTGAACCACGTTCAGTTGTTCATGATACTTGTCCACTGTTTTCCGTAACTCCGTGCCGTTTGGTCAATAAACGACGGGATTTTGTTTCTTATCGTGATTCCTTGCTAACCTGGTTTGTTGATTTTTGTGATTATTTTTCGTTACATCTTTTTATGCATCCAGTAATATCAATTAACCATTATATAATTATTGATTAATTATTGAACATTTGGTCACAAGATTTTGAATTAACTCATTTATTGTATGCTCATATCTCTTATTATAATTCCATTTAGTTTTAGTGAAGTATTTCACTAGGTTAAGAGAGCTAGCTACAGTTGGTCTTTTCATAAGTTAAATGCACCGTTTTTTTTTCGCTAAGAATTTTCTTACTCATTTACTAACTGGGGCTGATAGAGTTAAGACATTGTAGTTGGTCAATTACTTGCAACGCGTTAAAAATACCTGACAAATTAAATTAAGTATCAGCAGTAAATGATCATGAGTTAATTTAAAATAAGATCAGAATTCTGAAACATTGAGATTTTCTGTGGTGAGTGGTACTCACAAGATTGCTTTTAAGTAGTATGTAGCACCACACCTCATGGAAGTTGCTACAGTCGACAGCCAAAGAGAATAGTTCCAGGAGGTCAAAAAACATGGCATTTACAGAGCACCGGGGATCAAAAGAGAAGCGAGAGAAGACAGTCTAGAGCAAACTTGAATTGCAGAACAAAAAACAACGTGCAAATGGATGACTAAACTAGGTGTACATATTGCATAAACATTCTGTCAGTGGTTTTTCCCTACACATCGTTAGTGGAAATAATGGATTTTTAAAGTCCCAACGAGTAGAAGCTAGATTTCTGACGTTTCATGATTTGGCGTAGGCCACTTTTTCACAGGATAAAAATAAATAAATTGAATTGATACAAGTTCAAGAGACGAAAATCAGAATATTTTTAGTACAGTCGAAATTAAGATAGGTCTAATCATGATTATATTCTTGTGTTCTTTCGAACAAGGTTATTTCGTATTGTGTGAGATCTAGGTGCATGTAGTTGTGTGTGTGGAAAATGATATTTGTAATGTGGAAGAGTGGGGTTAGGAATATGTGTATGTTTGTTAGTGGCGTGAGATGTGAACATAATTAGTTGTGTGAATATTTGTATAGGTCATTAGGCCTTCCTTCCTACTAAGCCCAGTAGGGTTTAAGAAAACATGAAGGGCTTCAGCCACTTGCCTTTTTAATTGGAAAATCCTTTGTGACTAATTTTGGTGTCATTAATATTGATATGGTGGTTGTTAAAATTAGTATGTACTGTTACTGCTGATTTGATTTGTAGATGCTCTAGTTCTGCATGATTATTTGGCGGTCTTTTTGTGTAGCCTAGATGTTGTTTGTCATGAGTTCACGAGAAGACTCTCCAGCATAGAATGCATTACAGTCTACACATCCTAGTCTGTAGACACAATGCCGTGTTGAAGTGATAGGAATTTTATCATTGATTTGAACCAAAGCATTTCGAAGAGTGTTCGTTATTTTATAGAAAGTTTTAATTCTGTGTGAACTAAGGATTCGTTGTAGTTCTTCTGTTGTACCATGACTGTATGGTAGAACTACAGTGCCAACCCATGATAGTCCATTCAACTTACTATTGTTATTGTTCGACAAAAGAGCGTTTTGTTTTAGTATATTTTTGATGATATTCATGGGGAAGTTATTAAACAGTAAGGAGATTATATTTTTGTTCTTTTTGTTTCCCCTCACGCGATGTCACAATGTTTGACGCTCGTCTGAATCAGTTTAGAGTCAAAGGGACTTTTGCATTGAGTGAATGTCAGTCAGTCAGTCACAACGTAGAACTTCGTACGTACGTACATCAGTTCGAATTGCCATACCACATTAGCACAGAGATGCAGTTGTTGATTCAAATCCCATAGTGGTAGAAGTAGTAAGAGTATAATCAGAAATCCAAAAGATTAGGGTTTGAAGATGTTATTCAAGGAGTATAATCCAGTTAAGTAACTTTGGAAAGAGAAAAAGGTTAGTGACATGAGGAATTCAGAAGATTAGAATTTGGTAGAACACAAAGAGTGGATGCACCTTCGCCACTGCAAATGATTTTGAGCTGTCATTCAAGGTCTCTAACCATTGGTTACTATCATCTCGCGAATCCCAACCAGGTAGTCTACACCTACCAACATGCCCCAGACCACTTGTCAGTGACTTCATGGATTTATGCCATGTTTTGGTCTGGCCACCCCTACCTTTCTTCCAACCTACTCCTACACCGTGAAACATTGCACGTCGGGGCAGTCGGTGGTTGGGCATACGTAACACATGTCCCAGCCATCTCAACTGATAAGGTTTCACTACTTCATCAGTCGATTTGCCATCCTTACCTAGTACCCGTTTCCTAACAACTGCATTACTTACCTGGTGGTCCCAGGATATACGAGCAATGCTTCGAAGACACCTGTGATCAAATACTAGTAGCCTACGAATATCCTCTACTCTTATCGGCCATGTTTCACTGCCATGAAGTAGGATGGAGCGAACTGCTGCACAGTAAACACGTCCTTTTGTTGCTAGACGGATATCTCGCCTACGCCATAAATGACGCAAGTTTGCGAAAGCTAGACGAGCCTTCTGTATCCGTGCAGAAATTTCGTCACACACCAGACCACAAGGGCTGATGAGACTCTCAAGATAAGTGAAGCAGTCAACACGCTCAACTACTTCGCTCCCTATCATTAGTTCAGGTGTTGCTGCAACCCAATCCTGAAGTAACATTTTGCACTTCGAGGGAGAGAATCGCATCCCGAACATGCCTGCATAGTTGCTTATAGTGGTCAAAAGACTGCATTTTGTCAGCATCTTCACCAAATAGAACCATGTCATCGGCATATCCTAAGTCAACAAGTGAATCTCCCGTTAAAAGTTCAACTCCTGGAGCTTTAGACGACGAAAGTGTTATCTCTAAAAGCATGTCAACGACAAAGTTAAACAAGAATGGAGGGAATGGACAGCCCTGAAGAACACCACTTGAGGTAATTCTGATGACAGTTCTCCATAGGCTCTAACTCGACCAGTTGTGTTCGAGTAGAGAGTCTTTATGAGGTTAATGTACTTCTTTGGTACTCCTTTCAGTGACAAACACTGCCATAGAACCTCACGATCAACGGAGTCAAATGCCGCCTTAAGGTCAAGAAATACTTCGATTGTGGGACATCTGAATGTATGTCTATGTTCTAGGACCTGACGTAGAGTGAATATCTGGTCTATGCAACCACGTCCAGGTCGAAAACCAGCCTGGTTTTCTCTAGTCTGCTCTTCACGAGCTTTGGTTAGGCGACCTAGTATTATTGAAGCTAATATTTTAGACACTATATTAGTCAAACTGATCCCTCTGTGATTGTCACAGGAGGACTTTTGTCCTTTCTTATAGACTGGCACAATCAGTGATTGGGACCAGTCAGATGGAATTACGTCCAGTTCCCAGATTCTACCTAAGACCTCAGTCAATCTCGTTGCTAATACTGGACCACCATCCTTAAAAATCTCAAGGGTCAACCTGTCGGGGCCTGCTGCTCTCCCTCGCTTCAGATTTCCTATAGCTTTTTCAACCTCGCAAAGGGTTGGAGGACTTACATCAATTTGCCATTCAGGACGACTGGGGATCGTGGGTAATTGAAGTGTAGCTGAAGGCCAGTTGAACTGATTCCTAAAGTGTTCTGTCCATCGATCCAATCTCCTGGATTGAGAATGAATGACATGTCCATCTTTATCTGAGATGGTTTCGCTGGTAGTTGGGTTCCTAATACCGGTTTCTTTAATAAGTCTGAATAGCTGTCTGCTGTTACCTATTGCCACTGCCTTTTCCATCTCTCTTGCTTTCGCTACCCACCACTGTTCACGATCATTGCGTAGGCTTTTTATTAGCCTGCGCTTAAGTTGACTCCGCTCTTCGTTATGTTCAGAGCCAGGTGGGATGAGTTTTCGAGCATCTATCAGTGCGGTAGATGCTGCCGAGATCCATTGTTTCTCCCTAACCTTATGGTTTACCTTACTAGCGGACATCACTGCTGTTTCCACAGCTTTTCGGATGTCATTTCACACTGCCTCGGGGTGGACACAACTTACATATCTGCCTAACTGTTTTTCCAGTTGTTCCTGAAATATATTCTTAGCTTGCTTATCATTAAGTAGAACCCTTAGAGGTTTCCTTGCAGTGTCTTTCCTACGACCAGTAAGACGCAGACAGATACGTGCTCGCACTAGAGCATGATCTGAGTCTAAACATGTGCTCCAGAATGAGCGACAGTCTTCTATCGAGCCCCTCCATCGGTGGCTGATAGCGATGTGATCTATTTGGGTCCAACGTTGGGACGAATTCGGGGGTCGCCAGGTCAAAAGATGTTTTTCCTTATGCTTAAAGTTAGTATTTGCAAGAAATAGGCGGTTATCTGAGCACAGCTGCAACAGACGGTCGCCATTATCTGTTCTTTTCGCCATGACACCATAAGATCCACCCAGGTGTCTTTCCCTTTCACTTAGTTTACCTACTTGAGCATTAAAGTCACCTGCTACTATTACTACATCAGAACGCCTAGCTTTTCGGAGAAGGTCAGAAAGTTTCCTGTAGAACTCATCTTTTATATCGTCTGAGCTGCAGTCAGTGGGAGAGTAGGCAGAGACGACGAAGAGGCAACGACGAGTTTCCCTATCTTTCCGAGTCCTTACTGATCCGTTTAGTCGGACAGCGCATAGACGACTGTCTACTGGGATCCAGTCTAAAAGAGCTAGTTCTACCCTGGGACTTAATGCTATGCCTACTCCAGCGAGGCCACGGGAAGCAGCATCAGGGCTTCCAGATACACGAAGCGTGTATCGAGATGGTTCTTTATTATGACATAGTGAGGTCAAATGAATGACACTACTCGGATCTTGTATGTGCGTTTCGGAGACGCAGCACACATCGATGGTGTAAGATTCTAGAGTCCTAGCTAAGGAAGCCTGTTGTCCTATTTGGCACAATGTTCGGACATCAAAAGTCCCTATATGTAGTTTAGAGCGTGGTTTCAGGAGACCAGGAATAACGTTCCGTGTACTCGAATCGTTTGCCCTAGCGGTGCGAGGTGATGAAAGGACGTGGGAAGGGTTAGTCGTGGAGATAAGAGAGTTGTTAGGAGGTGTAGGAAGGATTTGAAAGTGACCAACTTGGTCTCGTGTGCAGTTATGGGTATGAGGGCTAGTATCACTTCCCGGCTGCCCACACCGTGAAAGGGTATTTCTTGAGGGACCTGAAAAAAAAGTTGGATGAGTGTTGGTCATAACGACCTGGGAGCGTGACCGCAGTGCCCAAGGGACAACTGTTTGAGGCCGGTCACGCACGGCCTTTTTGTGGGGGATTTTTGACGTGTTAGCTCCGTTCTTCAAAGGTCCTTACCGCCGGAGACGGAAATCCGTGGGATAAGGCGAGGTGTGCATTTTTAGGGTCGACCTTTTTTAACCCCACCCCTCCTTGTGGGAAGGCAGCATCGCTGTTATGCTGGTTGCCTGAAAGAAACACCTTACTGCTGTCACACCTCTGTACAGTCGGCAGTACGACTTCGCCTTCAGACCTTGGGATTGGGATTGCTGCTTTTAGTCTCGCCGCTCTTCAACCGACCTGCCTGGCATGGTACGACCTTGAGGAACGATTGTTCCAGCCAGCATAGCTCGATTGAATCATCACGATAGGCAAGCCCGACCACCACGTCAAGGTAGCAGCAACGGTCGGGACATCCGCTAGATAGAATATGATCATCATATATTAAGCCATTGTTAAAGTCTGGTCATCTATCAATGGGAATCCTAGTCTGTAAAGATACAAAATCATGGTTTACCATTGTTTCGTTTTCTTTGGCGGTTAGATCCGAAAATTTTGATTTAAAATCATAGGAATCTTTAGTGGTATTGTATAAGTTATTTCGAAGATGTTTCAGTACACCTCTTAGATATTTAGGTACAGTATATGTCGGAGTGTTTTTGGAATTTATAATATATTTGGTAATCCTCACAAACGCGATGTGGTGAACAATTTGATGATATATAAAGAAAAGAATTAGGAGATATTAGTAAATGACTTTAGTTCTTTAAGAAGTTGGCCTGTATGTTATTTAACTTTAATTATTGGAAGATATTTTAAGTCTATCTTTAAATATGCTTCCTTAGATGGATGTTCAACGACTTTTTCTTTTAAATCCGTTTTCATGACCACTGTTTTATTTTTATCGTCCTTGGTAATTATAACCGTTTCATCTTTTCGTAAAGAACGTAGGGCTATCATCTCCTTTGAGATGTTAGTTGGGCGGCGTTTTTGTTTTGTCGAAATGGGACATGTTTTTTTAACGTATAAGACTTTATGGTATTTGTTCCAGATGTCTAAGAATCGGTGCAATTTTTTGTGTCGTGGTTTTCTGTGTAAATTGAAATCGAATTATTTTCCTTAGAGGGTTGTTTCGTGTTTATTTATAGTTCTGTATGATATTTTATGATACTATCACTCAGAAATCGCATTATTTATAAATAAATTATCATCATTAACCTACAAACCAAGATATATAAAGCGAAAGTCCTCTACTTTGTCCCGGCCAGTATTCACTAACCTCTTAATGCTTTCATGTATTCTTTGAACTTTATATGGTATCCTTACTTCTCTTCTATCATTATAAGAATATAGTACGGGGAAAAATTATTTCGTAGAAAGAAAGGTATAAAATAATTTTCATCCTACATTTTAAGGAAAGATAAAGAGTGTACCCACCTACACCATTGTGATCAATTCTGAGGTATGTCACCCAGAGTCTCCAACCATTGGTCACAATAGTTGTGCGGACCCCAACCAAATAGTCTGCATCTACCAACATGGTTTAGACCAGAAGTTAGTGACTTTATGGACTGATTTCACGTTTTGGTTTGGTCACCCTTAACTTTCTTTCATCCATCTCCAACACTAGTCAGTATTGCGCGCCGTTGTAATCGGGGGTTGGACATGCGTATTACGTGGCCCAACCATTCCAGTCAATAGAGATTCACAACCCCATCAACTGATTTACCATCATTCCCTAATATTCTCAAAAGTAAGTTATCGCTGTATTTCAAAACTTACATCTCACTCTTCGAAATTTCTGACTAAAATCTTTATCGGTATAGGGTTGTAGATATTGTTAAATTTCATTGAAATCATGAATCGATCTACGTTAGGTCCCCATTAAAAACTCAAAAGCACTACATGGATTTTTCGTTGTCAGTATGTACTTATAAGGAGTCCCATGCAGGGACTAAAAGGCCATCAAGTGCCTACAGGTTTTCAATGGTGATCTGACTTAGCTGAGTTCATGATTTTAATAAAATCATTGTAGTTGCATGGCTCTATACATTTGGCAGAAACGCGATTAGAAATTGCTAAAGTTGGATTTTTGTGACATTCACTAATTAACCTGTAGAGTCAAGCGTGTACTTCCATACATTTGTGCAGGTGAACTGAACATTTGAAAATCATTACCTCGACTTTCCCGTTATTGATTTATAATGCTTCTATTTCGTTCTGTTTTTTTTTCATTTTAGGTTATTGAAGGATAGTTTAGGAGGCAATGCAGTCACAGTAATGCTGGCAACTGTCAGTCCCTGTCAAACTCATTACGACGAAACACTAAGCACTTTACGGTAGGAACTGTCGTTGCTTGAATTCAATTTATATTTGATCTCATATATGGTTGAATAATGAAAGGATATTTTGTATGTAGACCACCAACCAACTGATTTTTGTTGGTTACTGCGACTTTCGTTTATTGCTGATAATTCTGTTTCGATTTTCTAACCCATTTGCTTTGAATTGAAGCCTTTGTAAACGAATTGTAATTTTCATGTTCTTTCTGTAGTTTTAACTAACTTAGAAAGTCCTTATTTCCACTACACTGTATATTTTTAGTTATGCCAAAAAGGCTTCATCTATTATTAATTCAGCGATGGTCAATGAAGATCCGAAAAGTCGATTGATTCGTGGTAATTTATATGTGTAATTTTGTTTTTATATATATATATATATATATATATATATATATATATATATATATATATATATATATATATATATATAATTTTAAAAATATTAAATAGGAGGTTCGGTAATAATGACCTACGTGTAGAAAGTTTTTTGGTTCTATCTACATATCAACCAAAGTAACAGAACTACCATGGACCATCTGCTTGTCTGAACCATTTATGAAAATACTTTTTTAAGACACAAACCAGTGATCTATTAGAGTAAAAAGCAGAGACAACTGCATGATACTGTGTCCATTTTTAAAAAAGGGAATCATACCAGATTTATTATAATGTTTTATATATCCGTATGTCACAAACAAGGTTTATTTAAACTCTTTTTGAATTTACAACTTAGTTATCCTTATATTTATTTAAAATAACTCCGGTTAAACGCTTTATCAACTGTACTTCAAAACGTTGCAGTTAGGAGATAGACATCGCATCCACACCGTATTCTTTTTTTTAATTGTTGATGTACGAGTAACAGGCATCATAAGAGTAATTCGCTATTACGTAATAAATTCAATCTATTTAAGTCAATTTCTCTCTACACCTTATATGAGTTCTTATGATGATCTTAGGCTTCTCGAACCCTGGGTGATAAAAATGTATGTGAACATACAGTCTACTGATCAAAAAACAAGTACTTATGGCAGAACCACTACGTATTATTGCAGTTGAGCTGCATCTCATCATTGTTATCAAGATATTAACGCACGTCAAAAGGAAATTGCAACTACCTGGTTTGTTAAGTGACGAGCCATAACAATCACTTTTGCACATCATTACCTACAGTTCGCTTAATTGTTAACCACTTTTTATCTTTATAAGTGATTCAATGAGTTAATGTAAATTCGCAACTTTATTTGGCAATAATTTCATTCAAGATGTATGTGCGTGTATTTAGTTTTTTTTCGAATTATTTTTGATAGAATTAATGTCCGAATTACGTATCTTACGACAGAAAGCATCTTCAATTATGTTTGAATCCGGAACATGTCAAGCTTATGAGGCAGCTAAGCTTAGAGAATTAATTTCCATTCGTGAAGAAGGTGTCCTACAGTTGCGAAGGTATTTTTTATTAATTGTCTCTTATACTCCCCACACATTTCTCAGTTCATTTTATAGCTGATATATATTATGGGCTATTAAATCCCATAAAAACCAATTTTCAAACAGTTACATCCGATTTCAAGTCAAAAACAATAAAAAATACTTTCAGACAGCTCAATCAAAAACTTCAACTTATGCTTACTCGTCAGTTAAAGTATGAAAATCGTACATTTGGAATGTTTTGATCGTGTTTTATAAAAATATTTATTCTTTAAGCATGTACTTTCTCTAAAGGTAACATCAAGTAACAACATTGTGGAAGTAGTGGTACCAATATAACTCACCATCTTATAATAGTGCGTTAAACACTACAGATTTTAAAAAAATCCTCCAGTCAACAAATGATCACCAATTCTATTTTATGACTCATCATTATAGGATCTACAGTTGCTAAATTATACATGTTTTTCGGTAACTTTCTTGTTTATTATGAATGTAATTTTCGTTAACTGGGAGAATTGTCTAAAACTATGGAGCACTAAACTAACTATGGTTTTCAGTAGTCCTCCACCTCATATCAATTTGTGATGTACAGTTATCTTATTAGCGCTTCGAAAATAACAACATCTTAACTACCAAGTGTTGTACGTTACAATCTATTGTTCTTATTTCATTATAGTTGTGCTTTTCAAAATAAATTACGGTTGTTATGTTTAGACCTCACAACAATAACTTCGTTTAACAGGATTACACTTAGCGATATGAGTTCAATCAATAAACTCGTATAGACTTTCAGTGTTACAATAGTTAAATCAATCACAACAATATACCTTGGTGAGTTATTAAACAAAGATAATTCTTAGGAGTTTATTATTGTTGGGATTTTCTAAGAAAGCTTAATACCTTAATACTCTGTTAATCAATTACTTTCGTTATACATAATTTCGGTAATTTAGTGGAATTTTTATGTTACTTGTTTTACTAAAAATAAAAATATTCAGAATGTCCTGGATTTTGTATATTTGTCTTTAAGAGTCATCAATATACCTGTAGTTTGATATACATTTTGATTTCAATCTAAAATCTGTTATTCAAGTACAGTGACCTATTTCGCCATCTTATCGTTTGTTGTTATTCACGAAGTTGGTTATCTAATCTTTTACGAAGGAAGTTAACTGATCGTCGCTCGTTCACTGGGGACCACTCTATCCAAGCTGTTACATCTGAACTATGTAAATCAACACAAACGTCAGAAGTTTATCAAAATGAAGCGGATACAGGCTCACAAACACTCCGAAGAGTCCTCTCCACTCTTAATTGTACAAATACTATGTAAGGTTCCTCATATTTACTCATTTCCGTTACTTACGTTGTAAATAGTGCATTAAGGAAAAACATGTTATGTTTATGGATGAATGACATGTTTTTGTGATATTTATTTGTCTAGCTTTGAAAGTGCTTAGCGTACACCCCAGACTTTATTTATTATTCGACACAATAATCAAACTCTTTCTGTTGTTATTTGAAACATGGAATTATTGTCTAGTCAGTAGCTTTCAGTTAATTTTGTTTATTACCAGTTATGTGGAAGATTTAGCAATCACGGCAGAATAGGCTGCAAGAGAAGGAAGCATGAGACAACTGTATGATAGAACAAAGAAACTCTGGAAATTACCGTAAACCAGATCGACCAGTGAAAAGCAAAGAAGGCAAGGTAATCACCAACATTGATGAACAACGGAACAGGTAGGTAGAACACTTCAAAGAACTTTTGAATCGACCAGCTCCACTGAACCCACCCAACTTCGGAATAGCACCCACGGACCTCCCAATCGATGTTGGCTCACCAACAATTAAAGAGATTAGCATGTCCATCAGACAAATCAAAAGCGGCAAAGCAGCAGGACCAGATAACATTCCGGCAGAGACACTGAAATCAGATGTAGCAGTAACTGCAAAGATACTTCACATTCTCTTCAGTAAGATTTGGGATGATGAACAAGTACCAACAGACTGTAAAGAAGGATTTCTGATCAAAATACCAAAGAAAGGCGATCTCATCAAGTGTGATAACTACAGGGGCATCACTCTTCTCTCAATACCAGGATAAGTCTTCAACAGGATATTGTTAAACAGAATAAAGGACTCCGTAGACTCCCAACTTCGAGACCAACAGGCTAGATTCCGTGAGGATCGATCATGTATAGACCAAAAAACAATTCTACGGATCATTGTGGAACAATCAATTGAATGGGATTCTTCACTCTACATCAACTTCATTGACTACAAGAAACCATTTGATAGCGTGGACAGGACAACACTATGGAGACCTCTTCGACACTATGGCGTGCCTGAGAAGATAGTCAGTGTCATACGGAATCATCCATGGTGGACAACTCACCGACTCATTCGAGATAAAAACCGGTGTTAGGTAAGGTTGCTTACTCGCACCCTTCCTCTTTCTTCTGGTGATCGACTGGATCAAGAAGACGTCAACATCTGGAGGTAAGCGCGGGATACAGTGGACAGCTAGGATGCAGCTGGACGATCTAGACTTCGCAGATGATCTGGCTCTTCTATCACACACGCGAAAACAAATGCAGGAGAATACGACCAGTGTAGCAGTAGGTCTCAATATAAACAAAGGGAAAAGCAAGACTCTCTAATACAACGCAGCATGCACCAATCGAATCACACTTGACGGAGAAGCCTTGGAGGATGTGAAAACCTTTACATATTTGGGGAACATCATCGATGAACACGGTGGATCAGATGCAGATGTGAAGGCGTGAATCGGCAAAGCAAGAGCAGCATATTTACAACTGAAGAACATCTGAAACTCAAAACAATTGTTAACCAACACCAAGATCAAAATTTTCAATACAAATGTCAAGACAGTTTTACTGTATGAGGACAGAAGTTCTCTTGTGACAATCACAGGGGAATCAGTTTGACTAATGTAGTGCCTAAAATATTAGCTTCAATAATACTCGGAAGCTTTACTAAAGCTCGTGAAAAGCAGACTAGAGAAAACCAGGCTGGTTTTCGACCTGGACGTGGTTGCATAGACCAGATATTCACTCTACGTCAGGTCCTAGAACATAGACATACATTCAGATGTCCCACAATCGAAGTATTTCTTGACCTTAAGGCGGCATTTGACTCCGTTGATCGTGAGGTTCTATGGCAGTGTTTGTCACTGAAAGGAGTACCAAAGAAGTACATTAACCTCATAAAGACTCTCTACTCGAACACAACTGGTCGAGTTAGAGCCTATGGAGAACTGTCATCAGAATTACCTCAAGTGGTGTTCTTCAGGGCTGTCCATTCCCTCCATTCTTGTTTAACTTTGTCGTTGACATGCTTTTAGAGATAACACTTTCGTCGTCTAAAGCTCCAGGAGTTGAACTTTTAACGGGAGATTCACTTGTTGACTTAGGATATGCCGATGACATGGTTCTATTTGGTGAAGATGCTGACAAAATGCAGTCTTTTGACCACTATAAGCAACTATGCAGGCATGTTCGGGATGCGATTCTCTCCCTCGAAGTGCAAAATGTTACTTCAGGATTGGGTTGCAGCAACACCTGAACTAATGATAGGGAGCGAAGTAGTTGAGCGTGTTGACTGCTTCACTTATCTTGAGAGTCTCATCAGCCCTTGTGGTCTGGTGTGTGACGAAATTTCTGCACGGATACAGAAGGCTCGTCTAGCTTTCGCAAACTTGCGTCATTTATGGCGTAGGCGAGATATCCGTCTAGCAACAAAAGGACGTGTTTACTGTGCAGCAGTTCGCTCCATCCTACTTCATGGCAGTGAAACATGGCCGATAAGAGTAGAGGATATTCGTAGGCTACTAGTATTTGATCACAGGTGTCTTCGAAGCATTGCTCGTATATCCTGGGACCACCAGGTAAGTAATGCAGTTGTTAGGAAACGGGTACTAGGTAAGGATGGCAAATCGACTGATGAAGTAGTGAAACCTTATCAGTTGAGATGGCTGGGACATGTGTTACGTATGCCCAACCACCGACTGCCCCGACGTGCAATGTTTCACGGTGTAGGAGTAGGTTGGAAGAAAGGTAGGGGTGGCCAGACCAAAACATGGCATAAATCCATGAAGTCACTGACAAGTGGTCTGGGGCATGTTGGTAGGTGTAGACTACCTGGTTGGGATTCGCGAGATGATAGTAACCAATGGTTAGAGACCTTGAATGACAGCTCAAAATCATTTGCAGTGGCGAAGGTGCATCCACTCTTTGTGTTCTACCAAATTCTAATCTTCTGAATTCCTCATGTCACTAACCTTTTTCTCTTTCCAAAGTTACTTAACTGGATTATACTCCTTGAATAACATCTTCAAACCCTAATCTTTTGGATTTCTGATTATACTCTTACTACTTCTACCACTATGGGATTTGAATCAACAACTGCATCTCTGTGCTAATGTGGTATGGCAATTCGAACTGATGTACGTACGTACGAAGTTCTACATTGTGACTAGCTGACTGACTGACATGAATTATAGAATGAAATAACAGTCCATATGCTGTCACTAAGCTTTATTATTTTGTCATGGATGTACAATAGTCATTTCCTTAAAAGAAAATGACAGATCAGATTTGCAAATCTTTGCAGATTCTTTCCTGATAATTTCTTCATCAATTAATTCATATTATTAGCTTTAGATATAAAAAATTAATTTCTTGAACTCAGCACATTTTTCATATAATGGATTCTTAGAAAAAAATATGTATGTAAAGTGCGAATGTTAATATTACTTTAATATAATCAGTTGATCAAAACAGAGTGAAGACTCATGTTTTAAAAATGATCTGCGTCTTCACGGTTTCCTGAAATAACAAAAAAGTCGATAAGAAAACGAACAAGGTCTTTTAAAATGTATTTGCAATTAGTAGAACAAGATGTTAATGTACGAAAACTGCGAATACCGAATTCGTGCTCTATCACGAATCCAGTCACTAGTTCATGCTAAAATTTGAAGTCAATGAAGTCTTTCAAGCTCGACTGATTTGTTTCCGTGGTTGGAACATTGACACTCAACACCATTTTTCATTCCGTGGTTCTGCGTACATAATCAACTTTCTCGATTATTGGTATCCAGTTATCTGTAGTTCTTCCACATCATTCACATTTAGCTCTCATGTTTCACAGGTTAAAAGTGCAAATAGCTCACAGGACTTTGTTACAAACTCGATCTTTAATACGTGTTTGAAAATCCTGTTTGTTTTAGATAGGTAGCGTAATAAATCAAGAGATCAGATGGATTGACACGATAATAAGAAACAAATTATATTGAATAACATAAAAGAGCAAATAATTCTATTTCTTCTCAAAGTATTGTGTTTCATTGAATCATAATAATATTAGTATAAAACACAGTTGTACTGCCAAAATACGGCTGAAGACTTGTTTCTAATCAGCGTAACTGCAATAAAGATGTAGTTAAGTGATTGATTCAGCATTATAAAATATCCGGCAAAAATATCTAGGTTTGGTCTAATTTAAATTTTGTTCAAATTTATGACTTTTCATCAGTACTCCATTACGCATTCATGAGGACAAAGTGGACTTCGAAGGGATAGAAAAACCATACGGACAAACTGCTTTACCTAGTTCTTCTGAAGTTTCTACTTCTGTTGGTCATTCTTTGCTGTGTAGTCCTATGACCCATTGCCAGCTTGTTGACCAGATTGCCAATTTAAATTGTACATTACAATCTGTACAAGATTCGGTAGGTTATTGAAAAACCTGTTTGCTGTATCATTTTGATTATTTTAGCATCTGCATATTTGTCAGTCAAGTATCTAAAATACTTTCCTGTGTAAAAGTGAATTTTGTCTCATTTTAATGTTAGTATAATGTACACTGTGCTTTTAGATATACGGTTATTCGTGTTTATATCTTATGAGATGTTAAGGTATTTATCTCCGAAATGCCTGGTTGATTGTATTTATTTATTTGGACACGTAAATATTGGTACAAGGATGCACCAGATACGTGTGCGCCACACAATAACAATTAGAATGGAAAGAGATAAAGTGCTGTTATAGGTATGAGGGCGGTTATCACTTCCCGGTTACCCAGACCCGAACCAACGAGTCGTGAAGGACCAACAGCAACCAGTCCTGTGCAACTCTTCATACCACGACACAGGAGTGGTTTGTATCAGTCTGTAGTCTATTTATAGGAAGTGAAATAGTTGTAAGTTAAGTTTTGGCAGAATAAGTAAAGAGGAATGTTTAGCTTCTGTCAACTGATATTTGTTTTTTAAGACGTCCTCATCAATTAGTAGGCAAGTGTATATCGCTATATTAGTCTGTCATTTTGTGTCTGTGAAACCTAACTTTCATAGTTAGAAATTTGCATAGGTTGCTAGTGTTCCACCGTAGATGTTTTCGAAACATAGCTTGGATTTGCTGAAACAATAAAGTTAATTATGTTGAAGATAAGCATAGGATATGTAAAAAAAAGTCGCTTAGAATATCGAGGTAGTTGATATATATCTCTAGGAAACACAGTTCTGTATCTGATAAGTTAAATTAAATGTTTTCAAAATTCGAATTTTTGACTAAGAAATCGGGAAAATTGGAAGTTGAGGTAAGTTGTGACATTTAAAAACTCTCTATTATAGCTTGATTCCCTTTTTATGGAATGGTCCGAAACTATCTGCACTGTTACTTAGCCTTTCTCAGTTTTGCATTATATCATTTATTGTGATGTATTTTCTCCATCATTTTACACGCCGGGATATTTTTTCTTTGATTGCGATACGGATAGGCATGTTTTTGTGGACTACATTGATTGTCTAGCTTATCACATTACTGACTAAATACATCTGAAATTTATCGCTTGCTTGTTTTTAACAATATCTCAGTAGAAACGTGATTGTAGTGAACTACTAAGGTTCAGTGTTTCACAATTTCTTCAACATAAGGCGTCTACGCTCTGCAATTGAAGATAATCTTAGAATGCAACCTCATCCTACTAAATTTCGCGAGTGTATGTTACATTTTTTATTATTAACCCAGTCCTTTGTAAATTTAGGAACTCAATCAGAAGGTCGTCATATTGCAAGAAAAATTACTAGCGCAAACTCGTTTACTTGATAACTTCAGACAGGTGAGTAATATTTGCATAAGTATACTTGTCCATTGTAATTTAATGCTCTGTTATAAGTTCTCTGTTTTTAGTGTACAGAGTTTCCTAAATGATGTCTATATAGTGTCAAGTGCATTTTCTTGTTAATACACATAGTAAATGGTTAGTTTCAGAAAAAGAATTCGTTCTCATTAGCGTTGTTAGAGCAATTACTTCGTTCTCCACAGAGATGTCTGTCCAAATCATATATATCTTGTACATAAATATCGGTCACCAAGGGAAATAATTAGGTAACTCCAACAAGCGTACTTCCCTTCTGCTACAAATCATTGTTTTTCAATGTACATCCTGACTCCAATTCGTAGTCTGTATTCAAAATACTGTTTAACGGGACAGATATTTTCCCTATTGAATGGGAAATAATTGTGTTTAAATTGTAACTGATCGCTGCGCTCGTTGTTACAAATAGTGTATAAACCTGGTGGTTTTCATTGAATTCGGCCTTTTTATCTTATGATTCCCACAGGAGGAATGGAAACTGCTGAAACAGTCGGGTTGTTTAGCGAACGTTCTTGATGGTGACAAGCGTCACTACATATAACCCGTTAGTCGTCTTAGGTATTTTTGAGTAGATATGTTTATTCCGTAAAATTGCGTACGTGAGTTTTTTCCGTCGTACTAAACAGCTAAGGCACACAAGACGTCCACCTGTTTGTTTACTAGCGTTTTGTGTGACCAAACACTACTAAAAGAAGCTACATATATATGCGATGCAAAATTACAACACTCGACTCTTATCAATCAGGACATTTAGACTGTGGTATACTTCGTTTTATTTTAGGCCTTTGACAAGCTGAACCGAGAATATCAAGCTATACTGCAATTATTTCCTCATTTGTTGAAGAAAGTTGCACACATGACCTTACCCGACAATGAACTAAGCAGTATAACAAGTCATTTGGTAAGTTTGCATTAAATTCCTAAGGTTGTTATTATCCTTGAGCTCTCACCAGTGATTTAGTTTTAGGTCTCATCGAGATGTTTGTGAGATAAGCTTTATCTAGTAACACCTTCATATAATGCTCTGTAAGATTTTATTTTTTCAGAATAACTATACGGAGCTACGCTCGACCTTCCCCTCTACGGATACTTCATCAGTTAACCAGCTAAGACACACCGTAAGTTATGCTACCTTCATCCCAATTTAATGGATATAGAATTAATCGTTTCCCATAACCTTAATATAGTTTATAAACGCAATGACTGCAGACGTAACTGGGATACTGGATGGGAATATGAAGGTGATGTTAAATAGACGTAAACAGTACACGATAGTTTTTGGCGCAGATGTTATGAATTAGATGAAAACTATCTGAGCTGTGTATCAGCTTGACCAACTTTAACATCAAGTCATTATCATTTCAAAATCAAATATGAGCATATTACAAACGCAGACTAATTGAATGATCCAAAAGCCCACAGCTTACTATTTTTACGTTTCAGACAGTGAATGATACCGTTGAAATAGGCGCACTGATAACATGTTTTCAGTAGAAACTATGCCCATAGACGAATTGTTTTAGCTGTAAAGGATCATCTGATGATATCAGCTATTTCGTGTAGGCTTCCAGTTATTCCCATATTTTCTAATACATGTGGTTCTGTAGGACTATCAATCAATAGGCGACATAATTTATTGTCCATTTTTATCATTTCAGGTTTCTACTTGTGTATCAGGAAAACCCAAGTGTGACGCATTACAACTTAGATGAAATTGCATGTCTGCAGATCGTCAAAGTTCATGTACATAAAATGTTTCTTGTAAATAAATTTTCCTGAGTATGTCTTTCTCCAGTAATTCTTATACAGCTATAATCCCCAACCCTTGATGCTACCTTGACGTGGTGGTCGGGCTTTCCTATCGCGATGAACCAATCGAGTTATATTGGCTGGCACAATCGTTCCTCAAGGTCGTACCATGCCAGGCAGGTCGGTTGAAGCGCGGTCAGACTAAAAGCAGCAAACCCAAGGTCCGAAGGCGAAGTCGTACTGCTGACTGTACAGAGGTGTGACGGCTGTAAGATGTTTCCTTCAGACAGCCAGCACAACAGAGATACTGCATACCCCACAAGGAGGGGTGGGGTTAAAAAAGGTCGACCCTAAAAATGCACATCTCGCCTTATCCCATGGATGTCCGTCTCCGTCGGTAAGGTCCCAACTGTTAGGATGATCCTGCAAATTTCTCGCAATCGACATGGTAAGCTCATGAAACATTAAGGAGCATTTCATCCAATCAGCGTTTGATTAGAAGTTTTGTTAATAACATAGCGAAAATGAAAAGTCACATGCAGAGATTCTGATTGGCTGATTAATACACTGCTACTATGTTTAGCAGTATTCTAGAATTTTCAGTAAAACCCAAGGACTTTTAAAATACTATAAAAAACCTATGTTTTCTGTACTAAAACGAATCTTGGAGTAAAGTGCTTCCCACATATTTTGTGCCTTTTCTCTCGTCTTCAAGTCGCTGTTTAGTTCTAGCTCGGGGGTTACGAAACTAGCTTAGGATCCGAATATAGCGTTCAATCAACAAGTACGGAGCTAACACGAAAATTACTCACAAAAAGGTCCTGTGTGACCAACATCAAGCAGTTATCCCTTGAGCACTGCGGTCACGCTCTCAGGTCACTGAGACCATTTATAATCCAATTTCCTTTTCAGGTACCCCTAGAAGAACCCTTCCACGGTGTGGGCAACCGGGAAGTGATAACCTTATACCTATAACAACATTCAAGATCACTGTATTTATGGTCAATCTCCTTCAATTCTTATTACTTCTTCCACCTCGACTTTCAACACTAAACTTCCTCTTTTGGCTTCCTCCCCAAGTGTCACCATGGCCATCGATTCTAATGAGCAAAACACTGTCCCATGTCTACTAGAACCTCGCTCTAAACTATTCATTGGAGCCTTCAACGTCCGCACACTATGTCAAATCGGCCAGCAAGCCTCCTTGGCTAAGACCCTAGATTCTCGTACGATTGATGTATGCTGTGTCTCCGAAACACGCATACAGGATCCTAGTGTGGTCATTCACTTGACCTCACCTCGCCAAAACGGAGAGGCGACGAATTACACCCTCCATGTATCTTGCAACCCGATGGCTAGTTCTCGTGGACTTGCAGGTGTAGGCATAGCCCTCGATACGAGGGCACTATTACAGTGAGCCCTCGTTAACTATCGTCTATTTGCTGTTCCGCTAAACGGCTCCGTAAGAACTCGGAAGGATAGGGACACACGCCGTTTCTACCTACGCTCCCACTGACTGCAACCCTGATAAAGTGAAAGGTGACTTCTACAGAAAGCTTTCTGAACTTTCTTAAAAAGCTAAACGCTCAGACATAGTACTCGTGGCGGGTGACTTTAATTCCCAATTAGGTAGCTTAAATCAAACAGAAAGACATTTAGGTGGGTGTTTTAGTATTCCGGCTCAACGAACCGATAATAGTGGTCGTCTGTTGCAACTGTGCTCGGAAAATTTTTTATTTTTAGCAAACACTAATTTTAAGCATAAGGAGAGACATCGTCTAACATGGCGACCACCTGCACCGAACCAACGATGGACTCAAATAGACCATATTGTCATCAGTCATCGTTGGAGAGGCTCAATAGAAGACCGTCGCTCGTCGTGGAATACATGTTTATACTCTGATCATGCTTTAGTACGAGTACGTATTTTTTTCTACCTCACTGGACGCAGAAAAACTATACCAAGACCCACTAGGATTGAACTGAGGGACGAGAAATTCAAAAGTAAGTTCCAGAAACAACTGAGTTCACATTTAGACAGTTCTGTAAACGAGGCTGACTCAGATGTTGCTTGGAAATATATACTAACAGCTGTGGAAACTAGTGACATATATTAATGATTTTAGTCAAATGGTTACGAAAAATCAATGGTTTTCTACTAAGTCTACTACACTGATGGATACTCGTCAAGTCATCCCAACAGGCTCCGAACACGATGAAGAGCGAAAGCAAATCAGTTCTAGGTTAACCAAAAGTATACGGAACGGTCGTGTGCAGCGGTGTGCCCTGAAAGCAAAGGAAATAGAAAATGCAGTGGCTGTAGGCAACACTAGACAGTTCTTCAGACTAATAAAAGAAACCAGAATTAAGAAGTCAAGTGTGAGCGAGACAATCTCGGAAAAAGAAGAGACTCTTATCTGCTCTCAGTCCAGACGCTTGGAACGATGGGCGGAACAATTTAGCTGGCCTTCAGCTACTCTTGATTATCATACAGTCTGAATGGAACACTGAAGTAAGTCCTCTGACTCTAGTTGAAGATCTAAAGGCTACAGCCCATCCGAAACGGAAAAGCAGATGGGTTGGCTCCCAAGGTCCCTAAATATGGTGATCGGATTTTAGCTAAAATCTGGGAACTGGACCTAATTCCATTTGACTGGTCACAATCATTGATTGTCCCAATATATAAGAAAGGACCAAAATCATCCTGCGATAACCATAGAGGGATCAGTTTGACTAACATAGCGTCTAAAATACTAGCCTCAATAATTATCGGGCGCCTGACAAAGACTTGTGAAATGTAAACATGAAAAAATCAGACTAGCTTCACACCAGATCGTGGATGCATCGACTACATATTAATCATTCGTTAAAATTTGGAACACAGCCATGCTTGTTTAATTTCATCATAGACCTACTGCTGGAAATAACTTTCTCGTTGACTGAATGTTCGAAAATTGGTCTCCTACCAGGAGGTCCACTTATTGACTTAGAATATGCAGATAACATAGTTCTGTTTGGTGAAGATGCTGGTAAAATGCAGTCTTTTAGTAGCACCGAGCAACAATGCTGGGATTTTCATGATGCGTTTATCTCCCTCTAAATGAAAGTTGTTGCTTCAGGACTGGCCTGCGTCAACATCTGAACTAAGGATAGGGAGTGAAGAAGTCGAACGCGCCGACAACTTCACTTGCCTTGGAAGTCTGATCAGCCCTAATGGGTTGGTGTCCTATAATGGATTCAGAAAGCTCGTTTGGCTTTTTCCAACTTACGTCACTTATGGCGCAGGCGAGATATCTGTCTATCAATTTAAGGACGAGTATACTGCGCAGCAGTTCGTCCTATTTTACTTTAATGCTGAGGAACGTAACCATTAAGAGTATAAGATACTCGCAAGTTGCTAGTATTTGATCACAGATGCCTTGGAAATATTGCTCGCATCTGCTGAGATCACCGGGTAAGTAATAGTGAGGTTGGACGCAGGGTATTATGGGATGGTGAACGGTAATGGTAAATCTTTATCAACTGAGATGGTTGGGCCATGTGTTACTTATGTCTGAACACCGATTACCACGACGCGCTATGCTGACTAGTATTGGGGATGGTTGAAGAGTTACGAGAGGCCAAACCGAAACGTGGTATCAGTGATTGAAGTCACTAACCTCTATTTTGAGCCATGTTGGTAGGTGCAAACTACTTGGTTGGAGTCCGTGTGACTATCGTAACCAATAGTTGGAGACTCTGGGTTACATGGCTCAGAATCGATCACAATGGCGTAAGTGTATACAATTTCTGTTTTCCCTTAAAACCTTGAGATTAAAATTGCTTCATATCTGTCTTTCTTCCTGTACTATATCCTTATATACAATCTTTCCTTTATATATTACCACCATTAAGTTAACTACTTCTATGAATTCGGTGTTCATCTTGTTGTGCTAATGAGGTACGGCAATTTGGACCGATGCACATTTGTTTCTGGTCACACGTTGTAGCTGACTGACTGATACAGCTATAATCACATTTGGTTATAGCATCTGTCCTTTACTACCGTGAATCATTCTCTTGTCCAGCTCCCTATTTCTCAAAGATCGGAGGATCAGATGGCAGGAAATAGCACAATTTGAAAGAATAATAAATGTATATTTTTGAACATGAAATCATATGAAAATTGGAGAGGATTATACAATCTGGTTTCTCTTCAGCGATGCCGAGGATCTATAAAAGAAAGCAGTAAAACTGATTAAAAACTTCGTACACAAAATTCTCGCGTCTACATAAGTGTAAAAATTCTATGTAGTTATCTATTCAAATAGGGCACATCACACTTATAAATCTAATAGTCGTACTTTTCAATAACATTTCGAGGGGCTCGAGAGGGTTGGAATACGAATTTGATAATGCTATTGTGGGATCCTACTTACAGTTGATTCTCATAAACCGAAGCGATTTTAACTAACCTTGACCTAGTAGTTCGTGCACTTCGATACTAGTAGAATTACTCGAAGATATCTTCTACTTCATACTGGTGTTGATGTTCAAGTCCTAGTAGAAGTATGAACTCGACTATTAATTAAGTTGACTACCTCTGTACTCTGCATGCTTTCCGATTGCCAGAATACTAAAGCTTAGGGATACCATAAACAACGAACATTCTGGGGAGACTACACTGAAGCGATTTAGTATTGATGGATTTATTTATTTAGCAGAAATCTTATTCAGAATTTGTAATTGCTTAACTTTAACTTCAAATATCCCTAGAATTAGGACAGCATAAATTTTGGTAAATGTTGATCAAGAACAGAGGTGGAAAGAAATAATTTGGTGTATTCTTTAAATTTAAAATCTAATTAAGGTAAAATCCGGGGAATTTGTGACGGTATATCTTTGAATTTAACCACAAATAAACTCAGACCTCAACATCATTTAAAGCCTTTTCTTTCTGGAGAAGTGATGTCGTCAAAGTTCATACCTAAAAAGGGAAGAAAGAGGGTTTTCAGAAAACTGAAACGTCTTTCCAAAGAAACGCCTAGTAATCTGTCGATTGTTCCATCTTGGTTGTTACGATGCGAGACAATATGACAGAATGCATCTAATCGGAACTTTTCCGGAACTAGAACCTGGACATATCCATCATTCAGAAAATATTGACATGCCAAAAACTATAACGGATTTTAGCTGCAATCTAGTGCTGCTTCATCTGCCTTGAGAATCGACTTACCTTCGTGAATTGCTTCTATGTGTCGTTTTAGGCTGGATTTCTGAGAGAAGTTTCGCTGGCATACTTCACATCCGAAAGGCTTGAGACCTATATAGAAAGTTTACCTAAAGTAGAAAACACTAACCAACCTTTGTGAACAGCGTCGATGTGCTTATGAAGATCAGAATTTCGAGTGAATCCTTTATAACAATAAGTGCATTCAAACGGTTTTACACCTAAAATATGACCAAAAACCCTAACAGGTAAGTATTGAAGAAAAACAAAGATAGGAACGCTGTATATACAAAAACTGTTTACATTAACAGAATCTGACCTTTATGGACTGCTTTGATATGTGTGTTTAAATTACAGTGTTTAGTAAATACTTTGTTGCAAAACGCACAATTCAGAACTCGGAAATCTGTTTTAATGAATAGAAAGAAAAAAGACAAAGTTAAGAGTAACACGATATGCCGAAGTACAGTAACTTTGAAAAATAACTAAAAGTATACTTTATTTCTAGGGAGGATTTTTCAGTTAGTTAACATTGTTGGGAATCATTTAATAAATACTGTCACTAGAATTACCAAACCTAACTGTTTGTCAGGGCTATCCACTTTCTGCATCTTTACCTAGTTTATTTACAGACATCCATATAAACAACTTTTCAGACATTGATCTACTAAGATTACGTGTTGATTTGGGATATGCAAGTGATAGTTTTGTTTGACAAAGACGCCAGTCTTTTGGTCACATTGAGCAACAATACAAGCACGTTCGGGTCACAGAGATGTTATGATATTGTGAAATGAAAAGCAATAGTATTTTACAGTAAATAAATGAAACAAAAATAGCATATGATAGATGTAGTTCGGTCAAAAATACAACCAGTAGAGCTTTTAGTCAGGATGGTTCACTCACTATAGTGGGATTACTATCAGTTTCTATTATGAGTTATATTCGACAACGTCTAACGTCACCGAACTGCACCATCCCTAGGACTGCAACCTAGGAGTTTTGGTTGATCGACGGACGTCTATCTTAAGCAGTAATCTTTCATAATACGGGACCATGTCATCCAGAGACCACCTCAGTGTTGGCTAATAATGCACTATCAGTTTTTTCGAGATGGTGACATCAATTTTTTGTCCATCACTGTGGCCAAATACTCATCGCCAAGCCTCGGAATTAGTAATATGTTGCCATCTGATTATAGCAATCACCTGGAGGCAACGACGATTGAACACAAAGTAGCTGAATATCCTCAGGTCGAAGATGCCAGGAAGACTGTCCCGACCAATCAGCTGTAAACTTGGTCTTACATAGAGGGAGGCTGGCATCATAATAACGCCAAAGATGTTCGATATTAACATACGCTAACTTGTCTTCTACTAAGCGTAGATCGATTTCACCTGTCATTCTATTTTATCACTCACTACTCAAACAAACGGAACTTTCGACTACTAACAGACTAAAAGGAAATTGAGTGGAGCCACATTCTCCAGCCAGTTTTTCAGAAGTAGTTCAAATTCAGCATGTTCAAGAAACATTATATACGTATAAAGACTATGTGCTAACTGATTAGATGTGATTGAGATAGTTTGTGTCACTGCACAGTAAGGCGGCGTTATATATATGTTGAAAAGTCCCTCTGCAGGTTGTGACAGACCCACAACCACACAACGCATTTCCCTTACAATTGTTCCTTTGATTTCATCAGTATGAAAGTCGCAGGGGAACAACGCTTACCTTTATTGTTGGAATAAAACGGAGAAAGGTGGTTGAACGGCCTCACCCTGTTTGGGACGCTCGTGTATAAAGCCATCAAGATGTCAGTAAGCTTTTCAAGACACTCTCCTTCAATAGAGAGTCTGAGAGCACAGTTTTTCCAACGAATCTAAGAAGCTTTGATATCAAAATAATGACTGTTAGTCTGCAATAAGTGTGAAGGTATTCCAGTATTGGCGGAGAGTGAAGAGATGAGTCAATAGATCGACGACCTAAACAGAAATCTGTCCGCTAATCATGTGTGAGCCCTTCACAAGAAGCCAATTATTTCTGCGCACGAAGTTTTGCGAGGCCGCAGGGGGCCTTACTAGCCGTCTTGTTAATTTAACCAGTTTTTACCTACAGATTTCGGTGGGTTGCCAACTTTTATTTATTTAGACACATAAATATTGGTAAAAAGGGGAACCAGATATATATGCGCCGCACAAATCTCATTTGATTTGTGTTAGGGCTGTGTTACTGCCCAGGTACCCAAACTGAAGCATGTGGTTCTTGTAGGAAGCCACACCCGGAGCCCTTGACCTGAAGGTCTAATCCACAAGGCAGTGGAGCATCTTAAGGAGATGCAGTCCCATGGCAGCCGGTGACCAACGATTGGTTCATACGCCATTTGTTCCATTAGGATACTGGAGCCCATGTGCACCATTGGTTTGGAATCAGGGTTTTCCAACTCCCCTAGGTGGACTTTCCGTGTCCACCAACCTGATTGAAGCGCCGGATGTTCGCTTTTTGTCCTCTCAATTTCTTAAACAACAGTAATACCACGAGAAGGCAGTGAGTAGGACTTCTCTGGCAGAAGCTATATACGCTTGACCATGCGAGAACATTACTAGAGGGAGAGCGGACTCTCCCCACTCTCGGCCGTACCAGGGCATTAGGGACTAACTAACCTTGAACCTAGCATGATTAATTTTTTGGTTGTGTGTCCAATCAATTTACACCTGGTTGCTGTCAGAAGCTGTTCCAATTCATTCAAGGCAACTCTCAGAGTTGATGGCCCACAAATTATAAACCCATGACGACATCTCGAACATTGGGTGGAGCACTTCAAGGGATAGTTCATCTGATTTGTTGCTCCAACAACGTCGGTCAGACTGTCTTTTGTTTGTAGACCAGTGGTTACCAGTCCGCCAGACAAAGTTGAGATTCGTAAGAATGTGTGAACTTTTGCTGGATCCCTAACCGAATACCATTTTTGTCCATTTATGTAGTATTACTACAACTACCGCTCTGTATTTCCCTACAAGAAAATTAGTTTACTCGAATAACTGAATTTTTGGCGATGTACCGAACCAGAATTTGAGCCGTACATAAACAAATATGAATATAAATTATAACGAAATGTAAGCTCAAAATTACTGGGGATTTTAGTTAATCCGCAAATGGGTTTTACTGTTGAAACTACTTGTTACTGATTCATCTAAGATAGCTAATTTTCCATATGACAAATACAATTAAAGTTGTATCAAGGGAACCAACGGTTTAGTATTTTTGTTCACTAGAGAAACTGAATGGAAAGGACCACTTTGTAACCGGATAAAATACTTTAGGGATAAACTAAAACGAGTGGCTAATAATGATGTTTTTCTCCCTTGACCTTAGATACACGTAAACAAACTAGATTAATTAACATAGTGGTATAAAACCTGAAAGAATTTAAGAATATGAGATTGTTTCATGTTGACATTTTATAAGGTGGTTTCACAGTCATATGCTTGTGAATTAAAGTTTTTTTTAGATACATTTAGGGATAGAGAAAGCTTAAATTAGTATAGCGATCATTATAGTTACAAATATCAACCACCTTACACTACTTTTAGGACAGATAACTTCCGGCTAGTACCAGCTTACTGTAAAGGGTTGTAGTTTCCATCCAATATGAGAACTTCATGCTTTCGTATTTCAGCTCAATATTTGGAAGAAACAGAACTGATAATCGTTATTACATAGGGAAATGTACAGACGACGGTTATTTTGAGTAACAAATTGTAAAAACTAGATGATACACAACGATAACGACACATCTCAGGACGTAAAGCAATGGCAGTTATTCAAAATACAATGATGAGTCTTACTTGCATCTTCTTCACCATTACTTTTACGACCTTGTTCATTCCCCATAGCGGCAAATCCACTTAGATCATACTGTTCAGTATCTATTTCCGTACCTAATTTAAACTGTTTGAAATCTTTTGACGAGTTACCTTCATGCATCAATTCAAAATGTTTGTGTAGAAGACTCTGACTTGAAAACGTTTTACCACAAAGACAACAAATGCTGATAAGTTCGCCTGAAAACGATAGGATTATAGTTAAAGATTACCATCATCGCATGCATCAGCAAATGTTGGCCCGACACCAGTTGGTTCGTTCATCTTGAAAGTCTACAGATATAAGGCGACAAGATCAACAGCATTGGGATACTAGGAATCCGGGGATGAATACACAGGAAAATGAATAAAAAAAACTCGTAGTAGCAGTAGTAAACAGAAGTAGTATGGGAACTACGAACTTATATTTGCGTTTGCGGAAGCATTCACTAAAGTATTTAATCTGAAGGAGCAACCACAATATCATATTGCAAACAAGTTTACTGTTAACGTGCTTAAAGAGTTGAATAGCTGATTCTTTAACTGGCGTGGGATATGCTGGCCATGTACTCTTATAGGATCAAGACGCGGAAACATAAGTTAGTTGAGTAACCTTGGTGACATGGGTATGTTGCGGATGTTTTTTATAAAGATTTGGAGTGCTGCTTTACTAGTATGTTTGTAGGATAACCGGTACCGTCGGACGCACTACTACTAGATAGGCTCTATGGCAGTAGGGGCTGATGACATCTTGGTCTATTGACTGAACCCTTATTCAGTAATTGACGTCATCTATGATGCTGAATTCTCAACGTCTGTTACTAATAAATGTGGAGTAGAGATCGTCATTTACTGGCTAATTAAATCTAGGCAATAAACTACAGTTTAGAAACAATGATCAACGCCAAACTTTCATACCATTTGGACTCACGATATTTTACTAGTTTGTTTGAAGGGGATTTTTTAACAAATAGGGAATTTCGAATGGGAGATAGCAGATATTCAGTGACAAACCTATCAGGCCAAACAGCAGCTCGTGACACTATCAGTTATTTTATATAACTATATACCATATTCATGCGCAGCGAAAAACCAGGTTATTACGGAAGACCAATTTTATTACGTTGGCTGGTATTGTGTCTTAATTGTAATACCTAGAATACGATGAAAACCTAGACAACAAGCTTTTCTCGAGACAAAACAACGACGAATAGACTTGCTGATAACTTTAGGAACATGAAATAGACAGATTTTTGTTATACAGCATTATGTTACTGAAAGAGCACAAGCATCCTAATGTAAAGTAATTTTATTCACTTAGTAGACTGATTTTATACATTAGCCTGGCATTTGAGAAAGATGTGTCGAGTGAACACAACTCTGTATTCCCGATGACTATCGTAAGCAAGAATTTCCGGTCAGTGAAACATGAGGCTGAAGACGAAAAACATAGCATAATCGGCATTCAAATGCTTCATTATCTCATATTTTTGACGACTAAAATAGCTCACCGTAAATATGTATGGTGGCATACTAATTACTTTATATCCAAATTTGAAATACAAAACCTAAATGCTTCTTCTCCCATGACGCTTCTACTTCGAGATAATCCGATTAAGGAATATTCAAAAGTGTCATCAAATGTAGCGACCAATATGCGTTACACTAACGCAACATATGATGTATCCCCAAACGTACCTGAACGCTCCAGGTATATTTGCTCAGCTTTTTAGTCAATGTGAAGTAAAATTCCATAGTTAATAGTCTACACAATAGATTCCAGCGCACAATTGAACATTTTACTGAACCGATTCGTTCACAGTCGTAGCTGCGCTCAAATATGACGGTTGACAGTTAAAACAAGAACGACTTTCTTATCAAAAGTTCAAAAATCTTCAAAGCGTGCCTGAATATTGATGGGATTGTTTGTTTCCCTTCATAGCTTTGTTAAAACTCTGAAATTTATTCTTATCTTGATGATCTATGTGCATTTGACGATAAACGACACATATGTAATGGGAATTAAAAACATTTAAAAATTAACGCTTGAACATAAAACAAGTTGTATTTCGATGAAAATTCTTAGAATAGTGACGGATAATTTACTTCAATGGCTTCGTCGCACTTACCATCGATTCCTAGTTAATTATAATGACAAATATGTCAAGTGAAATGTTACCCGACAATTGAGAAATTATCCATCAGGTTAGACCATTTCTACGTTAAACAACAGATCAATAACCCATAGAAAGTCTGTTGAAAATCGTCATGTATGGCTGGTGTGAATTAGTCCATTTGACCTTATGAACATGCGAATCCAGCGAGGATTCCGCTTTGTACCTTGCAACCTGTTAATATTAATATATTCTGCTGCCTATTGCGAGTATTTATTGTAGCCAATCATTTGGCTAGTCCATCAACCCAGTTATCACGGAAGGATAACTTGGGATGTTTCAACTGAGAGACATAAATTCAACGTATGTTAGTAAGTCACACCATTTCCATACAACTCGGGTAGACCGAAATCATTGACGCATATCATATACGTATCTTTCCAGCACCATAGAATCCAGCCCACCAGAATGATCAAGTCATTTTGATCACCGTGGATCTCATAGGTTTCAATGTTAACACGCACTTCTTTCGACTTTTGGGTACAAACGTTTAACTTGTTCAGCCGCAGTTCAAACTATTTCAGCAGTCCCACACAGCAACTGATAAGATACATACAAGTGTGTGACAAAACATGAGAACTTTTGATAGGATTATTGAGGTACAATGACCATTAGAAGTTGAAGATGCCACATGTATTGTAGTTTGACAGCACTTTAACCAGCAACACCTATAATTGAACCGTGCCCACCCAGTGAAATTGAAAGTCAGAAGCGAAGAGGTCGGAAGAAATGTTTGAAAGGTTATAAACATATCAAAGAGTGACTGATCTAAACTGGCTGGTGATCGCAGGAGAAGCTGAGCACGGTGTTTCCACTCGTGATCTGGTGAGGATGCATGGCTGAGCGCCTTCGGTTAGGTGAGTCCATTAAAACTAATGTTCCCGTCTAACTCGAGTAGGTGTGATAATTAGAAGCATTTGAATTGTTATACGAACTAAGAATCCATGAAATAGCGTAATTTAGGCCGACAAGAACCGGATGAGCACAAACGAACGTACTGTATTTAAAATTCGAAATCAGGCAAGCATCAAGTACGAAAGAATCATTAGTTCATACGAATACCACAGTGGGTCCCTAATCAACCGACATAGATCGTTTTTGTTGGTGATCTACACAATTGTGTTCATTGTGATGCTCTTTTTACATTCCGAAAATCTGTCCGTCCAGCTTTCACGTCAAATGTCACGTGAAGTATAAGTTTGTTTTAGCTGGAGTTCAGCTTCAGAACTATTCAAGGCTAACAAGACTTCATTTAGTTCTGAAGTGAGATACAACTCCATACTGTTCTTCAGAATGGTGGATAAAGATAAATGATCGTTGGATCGGAATGAAAACGTTTTGTATTACTTACGGAGGAACGAAGAGTAGTTTTACGAACCAACTGTATGTGTCCCATCTTACCACACTAGAAGCATCTAGCATGAAGAAAGACACATAAATTGCATAGGTCAAATTTACCACGAGAGAAACATCTGCCGAACCTGTTCTCCCTCAATGAATTTTTATTCATGTTTTCACAAGAATGAGGGTTATCGTCGATTAATCGCCTACCCACATAACCTTGTGTACGCATCGAATTAGGATAACAAAGTAATGTAGTAGAATTCTTGATGTCATGGAAGTCACTTGCATGCACTGCCTCACAAACTAACACAAGCAGCTCTAGCATCTTGGAAGAAACACTTCGTCATTTGTACGAGCTGTCTTTCCAGATTCAGTAGGTTAATTCCTGTAATTAATCGATCACGCAAACTGGACAAGAAGTTGCACTTGACAGCTTAGTTCTGCAGTTGAAGGATAGATTCTTCAACCTTATTGTTGTACCGAAGAAACATTTTATGAAATTTTGCTCTTTTGAGCTATTTAAAATTAATAAACTTTACATGATTTAGTAGTAGTTAACTGAGTGTTGAATAGGGAAGTGAAATAGGCATGTCTGGAAATACCAAAGTTTTTAGTAAGCTGTAGGCATTTTTTCCGATGAATGTGATCATATGAAGCACAATTTCACCATTGTTAACATCTTTCCTGGTTATAATTCAGATTTCCAACCTTTCTATGTAATCCTATAAAGTTTCAGGATTTGAATGTATATCCAACTTCCCAGTCACAGGATCCATTGCGACGCCGATATGATAATTAAAAGTATTCGAACTGATGCGCTAACTTGGAACTCCTAAAATAGTGCATTCTAAGGCAGGGAGAACTAGATGAGCACAAATGAACCTATTATATCTGGAATTCGTAATCGGCGCCCATGTAACTATAACATGTTGTTAGTCAATACTAATTTATGATATGTCTGTCATAGGGTTAACAAGTGAATTTCTATAAACAGAATCTGCAACCACTGACCAAATTACATGGAGCGTTTTGATGCGTATAGACGACTAATATCTGAACAGTGCTTACCAATGAATTTGTAGTGGTATTGGTTTGTATGTATGCAAACTATGAATTGCTAATAGTGTTGTGAAAGCTGTAACTGGATTTTTTCAGGCTTTATATTACTACACTGGGTTTTTAAACCGTTTTATTCATGCCTGCGTTTTTTGGGAATACCGAATGACAAGATGAAATTCCAGGAGGGTTAGAAAATGAAGAGTACTGTTTACAACAAGTAAGATGCTGTAGACAGTGGTTTGAGTTTGGATTGTATATGAGGTACTGTTCATCAAATTCTCTATTTAACGCAGAGTTGTAGACTGAATTCGCCAGAGTCCAAAATTAATTTAAGCCAGTCACGTAGCATTGCATGACGAACAGTCTAAACAAGATCTAACATTGCAGGAAATTTATAGTTCAAACTCATCATAAGTTTCTAGTATTCGTATCGTCCGTTTGACCATGAGACTCAGCGACTGGAAATTAGGCGGGCAGTAGTCGTGTAAGTAACACATTCTAGTAGATAGTTTCTGACCGAAGATTGTTGATAGTGATTAAGCGGAAAAATGAGTTCACAATAGACAGTTATTCTTATTTCGCTTATACAAGTGGATAAGTTACAAACAGATGTAAGTTCGTGTTACTGTGTGGCTATATTTACGAGTGGTTGATATTTTGACAAACATATCACACAGAAGCATTTACATGCTGCTAATGTTTGTTAAAGAACCACGATAGCCGATTTTATTCGTAGTTGATTGGTTGGTTCTGTCGACTGAACATATTATTTGAGTTTAAATACTAATCAACATTGATATGAAACAACTAATCTTCACAGTAAATAGGTAACATAGGCGACTATAAAAATGAAACAGAATAAGCAATAATGCAATAATAAGGATTATAACGATGGGTTGCGTTATTCGAAGTCTTGCCCACAAGTGTAGATCACTAAGGTGATCTGTGCTGAATGGTTGGGGTTCTACCCGAGTTAGACGGGAATGATTTCACCTATAGCTAACCTGAAAGTCACACCTCGCGGTCAGCACCTAACTTGGATCACCCCTTCCTTGTATTAAGGTACTATGGCTGCTTTGAAGACCATGTAACACAAAGGAAGTTATTGATGAAGTATATAAGTAAGAACGAGTACAGGGAAGATGGTGAGACTGTAACAGCCTAGGACGATTAGTTAAGAGTCGACCTCAAGTAACTAAGTACACGTCAAAATAATAGAGCCTAAGTATTCATTCACTTCTTTATTTCCTATGAATACTATATTTCCAATTGTTTTTTATTGAATGTTGAAAAGCCTTGTGTGTATGAGAAGTTAATTCCCCGCTCCAAGGTGACTATTCCACAATCTTAATAAAGGCCGATTCACTACTAGTCTGGTTTCTTCTATTAATAGAACGATGGTTACATACAGGCACGAAAAGACCACCACCTCATGGGCCATTCCGAGACATACCATCAAGAGATGTGCGTTGGCTGTTCCTTACCTTGAAAGGGATTGGTGAGCTGTTCGACATTCAGTCAGCCGACTGCAAGATGAGTTGGCTTGGGCTCAGTGACATTTCACTGGTCCTACAATACTTATAGGCACGTTCCGTTATCTTATGGTTGAAAACATGAGTCAGTTGAAGCTAGACCACCATGAAAAACCTGGAAGCACTGGACGGTCGTTTAACCCTATTGTGGGACTCCTCAGCGGTAGTGCGCATCCACGATCCAGCCTCACGAGATTCGAACCCAGGACCTATCAGTCCTGCGCGAGCGCTTAACCTCTAGACCACTGAGTCGGCATCCAAGGGTGTTAATGTATAACTTCAATCAGTCTACGAAATTGAGCAACCGTCCACCATTGTCTTCACTGAGTTACTATCTCACAACAGACCTGCTTGAACTCCACTGGTCACTGCTTCTCACTAGAACTCCAGGAACTCTCTCCTGAAGCCAGTCACTAGTGAGCATATGATTATTATCAGAAGGGGCTTTTTGTGGAAAGAGGATCGTGGATGCGCACCACTGCTGAAGAGTCCCACAATAGGACGAAACGGCCGTCCAGAGCTTCTAGGTTTTTCATAGTGGTTTAGCTTCAATCGACTCATGATTTCAACTATAAACTCACTAAAATCTCCATAAAAAGGCCCAATCCATTATCTGCTATTTCATTTACTTATTGAATTTGATACTGATAACAAAGTTTAATAGTTTGTTCCACGATTGACTTGTTTTTTTCCTGAATTTCATTAAGTTGGGTATGTCCACGTACGTCTTCTGATATGCAGCTTATGGCTTCTGTCAGCGAATTGAAAGACTGGAACCTCTCTAATAATCACGTCTATGCCGGTGAGAAACTTAGCGAATTTCTGGATATGGAGAATTAGGTAACGATAACTGTGTTTAGTATTAACTACTGCCACGCTTATTCATCTGATGAATTACATAAATATAGATATAACAACTGTGCTCAGTCTTTTGCACTATAAATCTTGTCAGCATGTAGAATTGTAGTATAGTTCAGTATCAATACCGACTGCGTAATCTATAAGATCTTATGTGGAAGTCACATCATTGTCTACAGTAATTTATCGTGTCGTGACAATCAACAATATGATACTAAGTACTTCTGAAGAACACATTTACGCTGGGGGTCGAATAATATACCTGATGTTTATGGTGGTAGTTTACACATAATGCCCGCGTCTGCGAGGCTGAGCCATGTCATCCGATTAGATGAATGTTTGTGCGTTCACCATTGCTAGCCCTCTTATGCGTTACATGTTGAATACACATCTTTTCAGTCATCATACGCTCGTTTTCAAAAATCGTGTGGTTAGAAAATAATGTTACTACTAGTATCCATCCGAATCTAATGTCATACTACAGAAACTTATACGTACAACGCACTATTTCGGCGAAACTTCAAACCTGGTGCAGTGCTACAAGTTTTCGTAACAAAACGGATACTTATAAAGCAAACACTTAATTGTTTTTCATCTTCGCAAACAGTTACCTGTTAAAATTATCGGTTCACATCCCTACGATGACGAAGACAAAAATTAGGCAAAAGTTTATAGATGCATCAATACTACTGGTACAGGAACAGCAACATTTGATGCAAAAAAATCAGTTTACTAGTTGTATATTTAGTTAGGTTAAACATATAACCACAAAGAACTTATTATAGTAAATTGTTCCCGTCACATCTCCATGCTTTCTTATGTTCTGAGTCATGTTTTTCACCGTAAAGAAGAATAAACAAAGTAGGCGTTATAGAAATTGCAGTCTTACTCAGTTATTGGCGATTCGTAAGTAAAAACTGTGGAATTTTCTCCTCACCAGCATCGCGAAACGCTCACTATGTTTCCAGTCTGTTGTTTGCGTGGTTTTTAGCTTCGTTGAATGTGTACATACTGTTCGCTTCACATGGGTAATGAAATTGATGTGTTATTATGGAAGGTATGTTTGTTATTTATCTTCCGTCAACTGCAATGTCTAAGAATATGATGAGCCATTTAGTTTATTTATTTCGTAATTGATTGAGCTTACGTGTAAGGGTTCGTCTTCTTATGTATACCAGAAGGATATGACGGCAAAGATACGGGCATGTCAAAATAATCCGTCCGAAATTATTTTTCATTAACAAATGAAATAAAGAATATCTACAAAGTAGAGTCGATCCATAGACATAATCACTTTCAATTATTGGTATTGTAGGTAGAATTAATACCAAATACTTCTGGATATTTGTTACATGATTCTATCTGCTCATAAGTACTAGGGCAGATACTGATGGCATATCCACTTTCCCAATACTTTCTCAGTTCGCCGTTGTACCGCAGCATATCAAATACTTACAGTCACGTAGAATAACCTCAAATTTACTTTCTATTACTTCATCTGTTGATGCTGACTGTAATATCACCGGCTTCTAATTTTCTGTTTCTTCTGGGGACAATCTCCTGGTCCATGGATCACAAACCATCCATGAACTACTACAAGGATGATTGTGAAGCATCTTGTATGATTTGATGACATATTCCTCCCCATCCGATTTCACACTGAAAATTGATTGGCATTTCAGAAACGTAGACCTTCAACCTCATATGTTACTTAAGGATTTCACGGTTTTCAATACACTGTCAGATCTGGTTTACGCTTGTAGTGACCCACTTTTGTTACGAGAACGTGATTGGTACAATGGAAACAATCATTATAACCAATTGTGCTTATTGATTCAAGTGTATCAAAGACACACTTTCTTCCATTGGCCATGACCTTGTACGGACTCGAGTACGCTCGGTAGTTCCGCTTGGCATGGTCAAAAAGTAATTCCTATGATTCTGGTTCACATGTTGTTGAGAATTTTGGATGTCGTTATTCATTAGCTACTCACAGCATTTTTCCATCACACTTCAATTTTCCTAATCTTTGTGCTTGTTACGTAGCGCTTATTCCAGTCCATTAGTAGCTTGAGGTATTTTTTGCTCACAACCTGGGTGAATGTTTAGTAGGCTTAATTTGGTTATTTGTAACAATGCGAACCCAGGCAAGTGAAATTCACTATGTATGAAGTCAAAAATAGAACGAAATCAGAGTTTCGAGCAAAAAGGAGTTCTAAAATCATTTAGATATAACCCACCTCCCTAATTATGGTAGTCATGAAAATGGGTGTTGATGGTTGTTTATAAATTTTAGATTGAAGAAATTGAGCGTTAAACAAGCTTAATGATATTTATGAATATTATTTAACTTACTAATATACATCCAGAAACAGTTCGACCTATTATAAGTATCATCGTTTTCGACTGAACTGGCATATTATTACGTAAGGTATCTGAGAAAGAAAAATTATATGAGTAACAATTGACGTTGATAGTTTTTTCTGCCCGCTTTTTGAACATTTACAGGAATTGTGTATAACGTTACTGTGAGTGCCACATAAATTAGCCAAATATTCTTCATAAGTAAAGCGATGTGTGTTTGTTTTGAGCATGGTAATTAAAACATGTCGTAGTTAAGGCTAACTTATGATGTCTATTATAGGGTCAACAAATAAATTTCTTTTAACAGAATCGGAAATCACTGACCAAATCAGAAACAAAGTTTAAATGCATGTTGACGAGTAATATCTAAGTAGTGCTCACCAGCTATTTCGTTATGGTATATAAACAGTAAACTGCTAATGGTATTATGAACGTTGTAATTGGATATTTCCCAGATTTCATACTACTAATTAAAGTATCTGAGTCCGTTTATTTGGTGCCTGCAGTTTGCTCGTTAACACCAAATAACTAGATGAAATTCTAGGAGGGTTAGAAAATGAAGAGCACTGTTTACAGCAAGTAAGACACTTATAAGTACATCCAGTTAGTGGTCGCAATGAGATATATTTGTTGACGATCTCGTGGTATCGAAAGAATACTAAGATGTGCCGAAGAATACTGGCGGAACTGCCGAGCTTAAACAAGTTTGTGAAAGGTCACAGGTAACGGAAGGAAAAGTGTTCTTGGTGCAGTTAAACAAGCAAGTACAGTAAAACAATCGCTAGTGAAATTGGGTGTAATAGTAATTGTTTCTATTATACTAATCACATTATCGTCATAAATGTAGGTCACTACAGGAGCCCCCCGCCAGATGGGGTTTACACTTTCGATACGTAGCGGTTTCGTTTGTAGGACTGATCGGCAAACGTGCGATTTTAGAACGAAGGCGTTAGCAGAACAGGAAGCGATCGTTAATCCTCGACCTGCCACAAAAGGTCTTTCACGTAGAACGGTACCAGGATGAAAGGTTCTGTATTTGTTTCTTGAGTAAGCGTGTCACACCAGAACAGTTTGTATCCAGTATCTGAAGATTGCGTTCATAGACGTCAGTACCAGAAAACGCTGAAGACATTGGACGGAACCATACTGAGCCAAGAAACCAGGAGCGACCATAATAATCAAGTTCGGGACCAAATGTATGCCATACGTATTTGGAGCCAGAGAATGTCGACTGAATGCATTGATAAGAGCGTGGGTGATCAGGCCAGCTTTCACCAAGGTTGACTGAAGTCGGCTGTACCAATAAGGCGATAGACGGAGACGTGGACTCAGGATAAATGGAAAAATCAAAGAAAAAGAGACAAGTTTAGTATGCATGTAGTATAGGGATAGAGTCCTATACCGTATCCGTTGTTGGTTGAGAGGTTAGTCGCGAAAGCGTGCGAGTAAGCGCACACGGAGATCCGAACTTGGGACGGTAGTCTCGTTTGTACCTCGTGAGACTGCAATCTCATTCGAAGTCAAGAGTGGCATGGTCTGCTGATCTGGACGTGAGACTGAAGTCTCGTCCGTAGATGGTGCAGATGACATGTGCTGTTGACTGGGAATGAGGTCTCTGATGTATCTAGCGTGGGATCCGAAGTAGATGTAGAGTTTCCGCTAGAAGATTTGATGGGTCTAGCATTGAGTCTCGGTTCATCAGGTAGAGCAATGTCATCGACGTGGGCTGACTTGAAACCATCACTACTGACTATCTCGAAGTGGCCATGTCGATCAACCTTGAAGGTCTTATCGTGACGGGAAATCACGTGAAGAGGTCCTTCGTAAGGCTGTTGCAGAGGTTTGCGTACCGAATCTACTCGCATGAAAACATGTGAACAGGTAGATAACTCTCGAGGGAGAGCAACCTGCCGATGTTGTATATGAGTTGACACTTGAGGCAGTGTTCGCATAAATTCGGACAATTGTTGGACGTAGTCTGATTTACCAAAATTGTTACTGATCCATGGTGTAAAAAATTCCCCAGACATACTCAATGTCGTGGCGTAAACAAGTTCAGCGGTGGAACATTGAATATCTGCCTTTAAGCTCATTCTGATACTTGAGAGGACGAGCGGCGAGGTTTCGTACCAATTGTTGTTTTCGTGTGCTCGAAGAGCACTTTTAAGTTGGCGATGAAACCATTCAACTAAACCATTTGATGATGGGTGGTAGGCGGTAGTGCGTGTGCGTTCTGTACCAAGCAGCCGGGTTAGAGAGGAGAATAATTCGGACTCAAATTGTTGTCCTCGATCAGTCGTGACAGTCGAGAGACAACCGTACAGCGCTATCGATTGATCTACGAAGCGGTGAACAACTGTCTTCGCTGTAAAAGACGTGATGAGAATAGCTTCGAGCCATCTTGTGAAACGATCGATGCATGTGAGTATGTGATCATACTTAAATAGTAGTGTTAGGTGCTGATAATGTTCATCTGCGTTTGATGATGCGATTAGCAGGTCATAAATATAGACCTTAACAAAATCTAGGTCTCGTACTATGCTATCGATAAACCTTTGGAAAGTTTGAGCAGCGTTCCGTAATCCAAATGGCATTCGTAGTAACTCAAACAGACCGGAAGAAGTCTTGATAGAGGTTTTTTCGATTTCTTCAAAAGCAACTGGGATCTGGTGATATGCTCGTACCAGATCGATCTTAGAAAAAATAGTCGTGCCCTTGAGTGATGCTGTGACGTCATGTATGCGGGGGATGGGGTAGCTATCGAAACGCGTGACTGCGTTTAATGCCCGGTAGTCTCCACATGGTCTCCAACTAACCTCATCCCTTTAGCATACCATGTGGAGAGGTGAGGCCAAGGGACCGTGAGAGTGACGAATAATACCAGTAGCTAGTAAATTGTCAAACTCACGTTTAGCAAAAGCTAATTTGTCTGGTACCAGTCGGCGGGGTTTTGCCGTGACTGCGGTCCTCGGGTGATTATGTGGTGTACCACACGATTGGTCACCGATGGAATCTCCTCGAGGGGTTTAGTTAATTCAGAGAGATTCTGAAATAAAGCGTGGAATAAATCGTTACGCTGATGCAATACACCTGTGATTCGGTACGCGTTTGTGTGAGCTTTAAAGCCCATGAATTTGCTGTTCGACGAGGTATCGATTAGCTGCAGCCTACGTGAATCGACTAGCGATTCGTAGTGCCGTAGGAAATCGATAGCGAGTATGGCTGTGGGAACTTCGTCAATGATGAACGTCCACAGATACTGTTGTCGGTTGCTCAGGTTGACCGTAGGTAGGAATGATTAAGCCACTCACAGCACGTAACCGAAGCATCGTAGCCTGAGACTTACTGTTTCCAAAGGTACGATAGAAACTTGAGCGCCTGTATCTACTAGGTACCTAGGGTTAGTGCGATAATCGTGCATATAAAATAAACGGCCAACCTGAGGTGACGGGCCAGCGAGTACGGCCGCATATACTCGCCGGCTCGGGAGTTTCCCGCTTTGTATGAGCAGTGAGCTCGACAATGGCCGGCATCGGACCCGAAGGCATTGCGAAACAAGCACCAACTAGCTTCTGAAACCGCCTTTTGGCGTAGCTTGGAAGATGCCCGCTTAGGGCGAGTTGTTACGGCTTTACTAGAACATTACCTTGTATGGGGGACGTAGGGTTCTGGCACACTGGATAGGTCTCGAAAACTGAGACGGGTATGAACACAGTGATCCCTATCCCCATGAGCCCTAGTTCGACTAGTGTGGAGTTCGATTTTCAAACGTGATGTTGAGGCAACTATATAGTTGCCCCGAGTGCTAGTCCGTGACAATATCTTATCTGCTATGAGGGCCACCTGGTTGAGTGAGGTGTCCTCTAGCAGAGCCGTAATCTTTTGTTGTATATGTGACGGTAATGATTCGAGCCATAGTTCGTAAACGATTTCGGAATCGGCTGTCATAATTCCTGCAAGAGATTGCAATCACGTGAGGTGGTGGCTCAGTATAGCATCACCCATAGGGTTCCGCGCAATTGAGATGAACATCGAGTCGATTTTGAAGAAGGAAAGGGAGAAAATAAGGGAATAGCAATGAAGAAAACGCGAAATACGTGAATAGTTTAATTAGCATGTTTGTGAACACCACAAGAATAAACGACTATGTATGTATTACCAATTGAATAACAAAAGGTAAAAACGAAAAATGGATGTAAATCAATAAGAGTACAACTTACTACTGCAGTAAGATATGATGACACAATAAGTGTTAATGCAGTAATGGTTCGGAGCGATGCTATGAAAGTCTCAATTAGGTGCAAGGGATAATCAAATATCAATATGCATGAGCCATATATTCATAGTAAAGATAGAACGGGTCTGAGAAGTTAACTTGAGCATGACATAAGATAGTGTCTTAATTACCAGCTTCAGATACTTGGGAATAATATTTATTCAGAAGGAAGAGGGGAAAAGAAAATAGGTGAACACCTAGTGAGAGGGTTCAAGCATGAAAATATGGACCTATGAAATAAACCATTAACTAAAATTTTTAAAAGTCCACTTGGGTAAATACATGTAAATTGATGTAATAGGTTACTGAGTAAAACTTAATATTAGTATAAACTCTTGTGCAATAGTAATTTAAAATGATGCTATAAAAGTCATCATTAATTGCTAAGGGTAAACTAATATAGATTTTTATGTTATATATATATATATATATATATATATATATATATATATATGGTGAAGATAAAATGAATCTGAGAAGTTGGTTTATTTAATAGCAAAATAAGATTATTTATTTCAGCTATAGACTTCGAATGTTTAGGAGGAAAGAAAGGACAAAAATAGTGTCTAATGTGTCGAAGGACCAATTGTAAGATCCAAATCTAGTTCCAACTAGGCTCGGATTGATGAATAACTGTCAGGTAAAAGTGAAGAAACTCGCAGACCCCAATCGAAATAAGAACAAGGTGTTTTGGGGTAATAACGGTTCTAAATTTCATCATATATACAAATGTACAAGTTTACCTAAACAAATATTACCACCCAGTTATTCAACCAACAATTGATACCAAAATATTCAATCTAAATTACAATAAATAGCAAAGTGGTAAGAAATATATGAAAATTACCGAAAACACCAAAAGGTAAGTGTTGTTGTATCCTTTCTGGATAGATCAAGTAAGATTCCGTTTGAGCGGCTGTTCTATAACACAAAGTGTTTCAATTTCTGGGAAAGTGCCCCAGTCAAAATCAAACCGCACAATCAAAGAGCGAGCAGTCAATATGGCAGCCGCCATAATAATAACAATTAAAACGAATTAAATACAGTTCAGTAAGGAACATAGAGACTCAATAAAAACGATAGGAAAACCGAGAAAATTAAACGTTACAGTCTTAATTAGCATCAAAAAGGTTAACAATATATACAAATAAAGAAACCACAAAGAAGAAATCGCAAATGTATGCATGGAGGGATTTTCACTTTCAAAATAGATCTAACATCAATCATAATTTTAATTATTATCATAAATATGAACATAAGCGAACTTCATATGTTATGGTGAATCGAAGGAAAATAGAATAAATGTGAAAAGTTTCAAAGGTTCTAATTTGTTTTTCCTTCGAATAGATTGTAAGGACGGCCCGTCGGTAGACTCTCGGAAGCCCTAAGAAGCCCAGGAAGAGCCGCAGACATTCCATCCAATCACGGCTAGGGGAATGTTCTAGAAATGCCAACGTGGAGCTTCTCCATTGGATGGATTAGTTTGATACCTATGTGCTTATTGGTTGACCTAAATGATAATTTACTTTCAGCCAAAAAACTATAAATACACGAGATTTCTGTGCTATATTTTGACACTGTTTGGGGCAATAAACTTCCTGCTTACCAGTCTTTGTCTTCTCTCTTTTGCGACGTTTGCGGGTTCTATCGTTCAAGTAGTCAAGTAGTTCGCGGCATATTAAGAATCAAGGTTCGAGATATAACAACTGGTGACGGGTTAATTTATCAAGATGTCTATTACCTTTGACCAATTTGAAGTTTTTCTAGAGCGCCATGAAAAACGGCTTGAACAATTCCAGATGCGCATACTCGAAAAACTAACCCAGCAGATGAACCTCAATAAGAATGGACTTACAGATGTTTCTGCCAAATCGCATGCTGATTGTATCATTGATTCCATTCACGAATTTCATTTTGATGGTGTTGCTGGTGTAACATTCGAATCTTGGTACAAGAAATATGAAGATGTATTTAATGTCGACCTAGAAACTTTTGATGATGCCGCCAAGGTCAGGGTGCTACTACGAAAGCTGGGTACCATTGAACATGAACGATATACTAATTACATTCTGCCCAAGAACCCAAGAGACATTTCATTCGAAGAAACAGTTAAAATTTTGTCGCAAATTTTCGGTGAACAGTCTTCCTTGTTCAATATTCGATATCAGTGCTTGAAAATAGTAAAAGCCGGCAATGATGACTGGGTGCAACATGCTAGCATAATAAATCGCGAATGTGAGCGCTTTAAACTATCAGCAATGACAGAAGACCAATTCAAATGTCTTGTTTTCGTATGCAGCTTACAATCTTCAGAAGACGCCGACATTAGAACCAGAATTCTAAGCAAAATTGAACAGTGTCCAAATATCACCCTTCAAGAGGTGACTACTGAATGTCAGCATCTGGTGAACTTGAAGCATGACACTTCAATGGTAGAAAATAATGGTCGACTACCTTATGTACAGGCAGTAAGTGGGAAGCAAAAGCAGAACACAACCATTAAGAAGCCTCCATCCGCATGTTGGTTTTGCGGAGAGCTGCATTATAAAAGGTTCTGCCCATACAAAAACTACCGGTGCACTAGATGTCAGCTCAAAGGACATAAAGAAACATGTTGTAAGAAGAAGATGCACCGTCGCTCATCGAGTGTTCATTACCGAAGACGTAAAAACTGTTCATCAACCAATAGAATAATGGTAGCACATACCAGCACAGAACATAATCGAAGAAAATATGTGACCTTAGAGATTAATGGACGCCGTGCCCGTCTACAGCTTGACACTGCTTCAGATATTTCACTGATCAGCCGCAAAACATGGAGTCATATTGGCAAACCCTCGGTGCTCCCTACAACCCAGTTAGCACACAGTGCATCTGGAGGAAAGTTAAATATTGTTGGAGAGATATACTGTCCAGTTAAAAAAGGGAATGTACAGAAGAATGTGAAAGTATATCTCACTGAAAGCCCAGGACTAGATTTGCTTGGTCTTGACCTAATAGAAATGTTGCAGTTGGCTAACCAGCCAATTAATCATATATGTAGTCCGGTGAGATCTGATGCACTCTCAAGGTTGATCGGTCCCCAGGCAAAACATGGAGAAGATGTACTCATTGCCGCAGGAGAAGGTGAATCAGAAGTTCAGGCAAAGAACCCATGGATATTTGAAAAAAAATCGCCACCCAAGAAAAGAAGAAAACCTGTACAAGAGTATCAGACGAACGACCGCGGCGAAAAGGTACTTGTAAAGTATCAAGGCGGTCAGAAATGGGAACCAGGTGTCATAGTACGGCGTGTCGGGAAAGTACTTTATTTAGTCCGTGGAAGGGACGGAAAATGTACCAGACATATGAATCAGATAAAAAGGGATCATAGGACAGCAGCAGTAGACACACAAGTACCGTTCCACATTCTGGTGGAGAAAGGCCCGAAAGAAGGCCGCAACCAACGACTAGAAAAACTTAAGAGTGAGAGCGCGCAGCCAATAAGGGTGATGAACAGAAAAACAAGAACAACAACAATGCTTCAAGAAAATCCAAAAAGAAATTCATACGTCACAGACTTCAAAGGGGGAGGTGTAAGGACGGCCCGTCGGTAGACTCTCGGAAGCCCTAAGAAGCCCAGGAAGAGCCGCAGACATTCCATCCAATCACGGCTAGGGGAATGTTCTAGAAATGCCAACGTGGAGCTTCTCCATTGGATGGATTAGTTTGATACCTATGTGCTTATTGGTTGACCTAAATGATAATTTACTTTCAGCCAAAAAACTATAAATACACGAGATTTCTGTGCTATATTTTGACACTGTTTGGGGCAATAAACTTCCTGCTTACCAGTCTTTGTCTTCTCTCTTTTGCGACGTTTGCGGGTTCTATCGTTCAAGTAGTCAAGTAGTTCGCGGCATATTAAGAATCAAGGCTCTAGATATAACATAGATAGACGACGGACCTTGTTTGTATAATTCATCGTTAAACACATTGGTATTCACTAGATGGTAAAATCCACTTACGGAAAGAAAACCATCAAGGAGACTTCGGAACCGGTTTGTAGTTTCATTGCATCGGAGATTCACTGGCAGTCTTTTACACATAGTTGAGTAGCGAGTAGCGAGAAAATTTCCGCGCAAGTTTTTGTTGGTTCTCAGAATCGCTAGAATATTTTCCTTGTTGTATAGATTACGGAATGATATCGTAAAGTATGAAGGGGTGGCTACCGAAGAGTAGGAAATACTGTGAATAAACTGGTATATAAATATAAGGTTTAATTTGATACGTCTGATCCAGAGAGGTTCTTATTTGGGTTGTTGACATCTTTGGTGATAATTCTTATCGTCGGAATACCCTAAAACAGCTTTAGTGAACCTTTTTTGAACATCTTCAATTTAGATCAGATCACTATGTCTGTTTTTGCTGCAAACTAAAATACTATATTCAAGAATGGATGATATACATTTTCTGTATAATAATGATAATCTCGACTCGATATTATTCACGTTTATCATTATGAGTTCAATGAGCTTTCTTGCTTTAGATACTTGAGATGCAATGTGCTCGAAAATGTTCAAACTATTGCTATATCTCCAACCCAAGTCACGAACAGTGTTGACAGGTTTCAGTGTATGTTTGTGTATAGCCAGATTTAGGTTGAGGCAGCGGCCAATGTGGATAAATCCACTTTTCTCAACATTAGGTAGCAGATTCCACGAAACAGTCCATTCTTACAACTTGTTTATTTCTTCTTGGATTACCGCTAAAATATAGCTTTCTTTGATGGAAGAAGAGAATGAATAAACCACTTTTAGGTCGTCGGCAAAAAGGAAAGATTTACCATACTGACAGAGAAAACATAAGTCATTGGTAAAAAAGAGAAAGAGTAGTGTGTCAATCACAATTCCTTGTATAACCCCACCAGTTAGATTCACAGGCTTAGAGTAGCAAGATTCAAAGCGGACGATTTAGCTACGTTCTGTTAAAAAGATTTGAACCAAGATAAGAGGGGATTCCGTATGCCAAATGAAGAGAGTTTTAGAAGAAGTTTGTATGGGACACTGTCGAAGGCCTTACTAAAATCGAGGCATAGAATTATCACTGACTGACTAGCATTTCATCTTTGGACAATTTGACCGAAAAATTCCAGGTGAGATATGAAGCGTGAGCGTTTAGTCATAAACCCGTGTTAGGTTGAACTAATCAGCCCAGCTGAAAGCAAAAATGATAATAGCTGTTTGTGGGCGAGTTTTTTCATGGTTCTTGATAGTACAGATGTCAAGTTAATGGGCATATAATTAGCAATATCATTACGTGATCCCGTTTTGTATCTCGGGGTGAATAGAGATGTTTTCCATAAAGATGAATAAGCTCCATATTCCAAAGATAGGTTGAAAAGTTTCAAACAGAATAGTTGGAATTCTCTACTGCCATATTTCACAAATGATGAGGGAGTCTCGTCAGGTCCCCTGTCATAAGACCTTTTCAGGGTAGCTATGATCTATTTGATGTTGATGGATATGAAATCAATTTTCGATGGATGTCTAGATGTTAACATTGGAAATCTATCGATAAAGGTTTCAACTTCAGTGCTGTAGCATTGCGAGAAATTCAGGCTGAATTGTTCGCAAGTAATATCAGGGTCGTCAACTATGCTTCCGTTAGCTATGAAGAATTTGGTTGTCATAAGAGAAATTAACTTCACATTGGACTTTAAAAGCCAAGGTATTGATAATTCTTGGCTTTTAGTACCTAAGACTTTATTTTTCACATTCATAAAACACTTACATTTAGATGAAGTCTTTCTATCGATCAGGTTAAGTATACTCTGATGTGCATACACGTCATGATGCTTGTGGTGGCGGTGTTTCAATTCTCTTAGCTTTCTTTTAAGGGTTTTAAAACCTCGATTAAGTGTCTAGCAACCGTCTCGAGATGAATGCCAATGGTTGCCAGGTGTGACTAACCCATTGTTGTAAGATTCCTCCGATTGGTGAGTCGGATGTGTCTATTGAAATAATTATGGGTGTGTTGATGCTGCGGTGTGTGATCAATGTTGCTTTAGAGATAAGTTCCCTAACTGTGGAGAATGGTGTTTTCGTACTGTCGTTCAAATTGAAGAGTGTCACGTTTCCACCAGGTTGGTCTGTTCAGGTTATAATGGGAAACTGACCAGGTCGCTGAGAGGACGTGATCGCTTGACTGCGGTCGGTTCTGTGTAGTCAAGAATAGCTGCCACTTTGCTTTACAGAGGGCGAAAGCCAATTTGATATTTCTGAGTGGATACAATGATACGGTGTGTTTGTAGTGGTTTGAAAAAAAGATCCAGATATTGGAGATGAGATTCTCTATCCGGACTTGTAGTCAATGAGTTATTTGTATATGTGTTAACGAGACATTATCGGTGAATCATTGGAAGGTTTGTGCACAATTTCTTAGATCCGAAGGTATGTTCAAAAGTTCGTAGAGTCCGAATGGGATGATGACAGAGGGCTCAAGGAAAAGTTTTTATATTCAGTCGCCGATAATCGCCAGTTGGACACTCATCAATGCTATCCGTTTTAAGGATCATGTGTAAGGTAGATGCCCATGCGCTGTTCAATGACCGAATACTTCCCAAGTCTATTACATGGTTAAATTCGTTTCTGATCAATATCAGCTTCTCAGGAGTTAGTCAGCGCGTTTCTGATAATACATGTGGTCCTGTAGTCGTGATGTGATGTGAAACATTGCTGATTACGCACAGCAATCTCGTTCGCGTTTAATACAGTTCAGAGTACTTGTCGTGTTACCGTTGATAGAATGTGTCGACTATGTGCTTGACAGTGACTAAGGATAATCTACAACCAGAAACTGGAGTTACACTAACAGATGATTTGGTATTTCTGTCTACTAACCTCCGTTTGAAAGTGCTGATGAGTAGATTATGGTGTTGTAACAGGTCTAAACCAATGATTGACATAGAAACATTTGGTACAACGAAGATCCGGTGGATGCGTTTGCGTAAACCCGCATACACATATCGCCTACCGCACGTGGCAACCTGTTTACCGTTTGCGGCCTGTCAGGGTTATCCGTTTCTCGTGGTTTAGAGGCAGCTCGCCTACGTGAAGTGCTTCTTCGCGGAGTATGTGTCCGTTTACGGTCATTTCGAAATTTAAGATAACGAGCAAGTGTATGACATAATTCCGTAGTGTCATTCTGGGTCATTTGAGGTTTTTCTTTGACCGAAAAAACCTCAGCATTAGAAGATTTCATGATTTCTAGGATGCGATCGGCAGTTGCAGCCAGCTCGTCTACGGCGTTGTTTTGAAACGAGACAAACACAGCTTGCACCGGTTGAGGAAGTTATCTAAACAGTTATTCGTCGAAAGTTCTCTGATCAATTATCTCATTCTTAGCAATATGTCTGTTGCTGAACCATGTTCCAGATCAATGTTATTAAGCAGTTGATTTGATTTTTGTCGATTGGTTAGATCTCCGCGTTTCGGGATGGACCGTTTTAGAGTTTCGCAAGGTCGCGAAACATCAATAGTAAACATACTGGGTGTGACGTATCTGTTAATTTCGTGCGATAGTGCCTTTACTACTGTGAGGAATTGTGCACGTGTGACGTTCACGCCGTGCTCGTTGAAGTCGGCCTCTGCACAGTGAAACCAGGCTTCGACGCTGTCTGACTAAAAAAGCATTAGCTGAAATGAAGGTGGTGTCATCGTCTTGAACTTAAGTACTTTAGATGTCTGTTCTGTCAGGGCGAATTTTAAGTATAGGGAAGAACGAGAAAAATATTCAAAAATACGAAAAAAAATATCACAATACATAAAAAATAAAGTAAAGCGGTGGTTTGTGAAGTTTCTAAAAGGAACAGACTCACAGTTCTGTTATATCTTGTAGCCGAGTGGATGACTAGTTAATGTGTGACACGATAAGACCGCCAAACAGGGAGCAGCGAATTATCCATTGGAACAGTGACACACGAAACCGTACCAGCAGACTAGAGTGCTAACCGGTCCTGCGATCTGCCTAGCCCAGCCAGTTAAGTCCAAAACACCAATAACAGCCTCAGTGGTATGAATCATTGTATTTCAAACATACTGAGTTTATATACCAACCAAACAAACCATATCGACCCATAAAATAGATAATAACATTTGTACAATATTTAGCCGAATGTGGCTGTGAATAGTAATCAATAAACTGATGATAACTCAAGGATCGTATAATAATAGTTCAAAGGTCAAAATAAAGTTAGTGATAAGAGGAAACGAATATGATTAGGTTAATTACAATAGGAAATATACATATTATGTTGACCAATAAATAGTCCTCAAAAGTTACCATTCGTAATTCTCTTAGGGATACAACAGTTCACAAGTTCGTGTACCAGATAACGTTGGGCTCACCAACGAAGATATCATGGGTATTTGTAGTTTGACAACACTTTAATTGAATCGTGCCCACACAGTGAAATCAAAAGGCAGAAGCGAGGAGGTTGGAAGATATATTTGATAGGTTATCAATATATCGAGAAGTGACTGATCTAAACTGGCTAGCGATAGCAGAAGTTGAGCATGGCGTACCCACTCGTGATCCGGTGGGGATACATGACCGAGCGCCTTCAACTAGGTGAGTCCATTAAAACTAATGTTATCAGCAACAAATGTTGAAGACTTACAGGGCTATTGATTTTGGGGATTTATTCACCGCTACAACTGATAATAAATATAGCGATCATTCAATCGAAATACTACTTTTACTTGTTCAAGATAACAAAAACGCTGCAAATCGGGAAAATATTATTTAGTTAATTTATAAGCCTGTTGACTATTGAGATAAAAGAAAGTGTATAAAAGGTGAACAACATTTTGATGTATTATTCAAGATCCTAATCACAATTTCTAGAAAATGTCACTCAAAACTACCATGTCATTAAAGTTATTACACAAAAAAGATTAATAAGAATCAAAATTCATGTATAACCTCAATGACGCTTGAAAATAATAACAGCAGGAGTGAAAAATTACTCATTGCACCATGACCACTTTCGGTCTATTCATCTGTTAATTTACAAGTAACACAGATGTACTGTTCCACTCGAACTGTTAGTATATAAATATTTGATTTATTTTCCTACAAGGCTTATTCAATCGGCTAGTGGGAATTATTTGGTTGGAATCTGTGGAAAAGTACCCCGAGAACACACACAGTTCAGCCCGTTCAGCCTATCTAATATTTGTAATAATCGATTTTAGCTGCCATAACTTTAGATAAGAAAGCTTGATTGTAGTGCAAATAAACCAAAAAAAATTTAAAAGTGTTTTGGATCATCTTGCGTTCATATAAATACAAAATGTTTTGTGGATCTTTTTTTCACTCAAAATTATGGCCTTGATAATTTATATTCAATAAAGCATTCTTGATATAGTTGATTTCGGATCACTCATCACTAGGAAGTATATTACTATGTCCGAAGATCAAATATGTGGATAAGTTCATCCGTAAATTTATTCTTGAGAAAAATCCCCACTGATATACAGACATCTATGATCTGTATGTATTTACATCTTTGAATTACTCTTATGTTAGTTAAACACCACATCAACCATAATTTCTGTTTGAGATTCTTATCATGTTATGCTTAGTGAAAATAACAAGGTTCTAAACGCAGTGACAATAAAAATTGACTTCTTTCAAACACTTATATTTGTTTTGTCATATTATTTTTGAGAATCCATCATTCTGATCCACATAAATCAACTCTGATGAAGGAGTGTTTCCTTAAACAAATGTCTATTGGTATCGTAATTGGTTGGGGTTATACAGCTTTTTGATATAAAATACCTCAGACGATTAGGACTCAATATATCAATCTAATTGACATAAGTCACTAGGCTGCGTTTACGTGGGCAATTGTTGAGATCATAACGCGATTTTGAAAATAGCTACATCATATCAGTAGTGACCGTGCTAGGCTTTATTGTTTGTACAATATTGATATTATTAATGTCATTCTCAATCATTTATTCATTCAAGTTTATTACTTGTTTTTTTTTATCACGAGTGAACAAAGAATTGTTTGGTGCTAAGATATTAAAGACACAATCGGAAGTACGGCCAAAGCTAATGCTAACATTACGATAAGAGAACGTCAACTAACTCAATACTTCACTTTACTTGAGACACCATTATGCTGATAGTACATCTCTATCATACTTGCCAGTGGATTTCATGTTTACTTGCAGATCGTTTTGTTACCTAAACTGTTAATTCTGAAGAACTGCGATTAGTGTTCGGAGACTACATTATATGTAGTCAGCAATCTGAATAATACAATCACATCAACGGTGAAACAAAATTGAATAATATAATTAAATCCACTGAAACAAGAAAAATAAAACCAAGCTCCTTTTATTTAGTTAGATAAAAAGAAATTCCAAAATTGTCCACCATAGTTTAATTCCTATATTTACCAACATGGTTGATAACTTTTCCAGTCCGTACATTTCATAATAAAATCCCTTCACAATGCACAATAAAATGTTAGTATATCAAATGACCAGAAGAAATTAATTCATAATGAAGACAAAAATGAAAAATCTAACTGGTTATGTACATTTACATAGAGATAAAGTCACGTCCATTTAATCAAGAAACTTGAAAAGGTGAATAAACGCTAGTTATTAGAAGAAAAGTTTCTGTTAATTTATAATTAACTATAGGAAAAGCAATTATTTTAAGTTTCGAAAAATGAGGTATCATGGGAAAATACATTCTTGTAGGTGATACAGCATTGATTCAGAAGTGACGCATGGCAAAACAAGCATCAATGCAAGATATATCAACTGAATTCTCAAATTCCGTCAGTAATTCATGAGCATTTATACGTTCTGGTGCACCGATCATAGCCTAATTACAAGTATGAAAAATAGTTTTTATTTATTCATATTTGAAAGATAAAACAATGTATTATATTATAATTTGAGTAACGTTTTCATGATATACAATATGGGAAACGAAATAGTATCTAAAAAACAGGCGTCAACTGTGTTCTCACAGTAACAAATAAAAGAAAGTTCTATCAAGGTTCATAGTACCTTACTGAGAAAAAGACTAAAACATCAAATGATGTAAAAGAATATTCATGGAGAGACGATTTCTTTTGTTAAATAATTTAAGCTTAATCTTGAAAACTATACAACATTCGTAGACATAAGGCATACCCAAAGTTGCATTGACGAAATTATTGATTTTTAATTACACAAAACAGTGCGAATGTATTAGATATTCAACCCTATGTGAAATATGTAGTTAGATAAATTATCAGAGTAACCATTGTGAATTTCGCATGTACTGTCCAAGCGGCTACGAATGAATACATAAGCCTTTCGAATACTCATAAGTGAACATTATACAGAAAACACTCAATTTTCAGAATCCGTTATGAAAACCACGGAATTAAATGGACATAAAGTGGAAAATTACTAACCATCTATCTGACTAATTTTTCTCAATAAATAATATCCTAATAAGGAGTTTAGTTTCAATTCCAAAAAAATAACACCCGAAATTATTTTTGTACTCTTAGAATATCCTAATCTACAAACCAATACTCTATATTGATAGAAGTTCATCTTGTGGTCATTTGATTCAAAAATTGATGCTTAAGTCGACATTTGTAAACTAGAATCGATCCACAAATGAAATGTTTCAAAACCAGCTTAATACATGATTACGATTAAGCACGGACTTTCTGATGGACAGCCTACATATTGAATGAGATAAACAACGTACAATAGGTCACTATTTCCTAAATTAACAATGAACCCCATGATTCGTATAGAACCAGCCAAACCACTTGGACAAGCGAAATTAATGGGCGTTTGCAAGTTAAATCTAAGTGGAGGACTGGATAGAATTTTTCATCTCCAACATGAGTATATTGTTTGACAAATGGTAGATAATTCTGGGTTAAAAACTGGCTATTATTAAGACAGACCCCCTATGATCCACTCAATACAAATAAGGTTCCCAGAAATTACGCCAAAATACCAGATGTTAATTTGAGTAGTAAATTCAATCGTATCACTTCTTATAACGTAAATCGGGTTCAGAAGCTCGCTCATACATTACCATCAAAATAATACCTAGTTTTATTAATGTGCGGTTTACTTCCGTATATAAACGATGGTCATTTTTTCCTTTCCCATAATAAAGTATGTTCTGTAATTGGAATAAACAAAACTCATCTGTGTTGCGATCGGTGGTTCTACAACTATTCGCTTCAAATTAATATTGTATACAGCGTGAACTATGATTAGACAATATACGAACAGCTGTTAAAACACGACCCAAGTAGTGTCTCCCAAACTACCTCACACTAACCTTACGCTTTGCAATATCATCACGCTTTCGAGCTTCAACAAGAAGGCGTTTCTCTTCTTCAATACGGCGCAATTCTTGTTCTTTCCTCCTCTCAGCTTCCAAAGCAAGTTCTTCTTCCTGACGTCGTCTGTCAGCCTCTTCGCGTTCACGAATGGCCTTCTCTTCAGCCGCGCGAGAACTCCACTGAGATTGCCTGCGAGCTTCGCGCATTATTTGAAGAGCCGCTGCTTGTTTCTCTTTTTCCTCGTTTTTACCAGGCTGAGAGTTAGGTAGCAAAATGTCGTTTGCTTCAATAGGATCGGGTAAAACATTAACCATTCTAGCAGCGACAACTGTTGAAGAAACCTCAGAAAGTGATGTAGCTGTACAGCTACTTGTAAGAAGGGGTTTACCTGACGTACCATCTTCAGAAGATGGCTTTTTAGAAAACCCTGAAATGGCCCACACAGGTTGGGGTAGCTGATGAGGGGAGTTCGGTTCAGATTCCGTATCTGAAGATTCATTTTGCTCAGCCTTTGGTTCAATAGATTCCGCATAGATGATATCATTATTATAATTACCACTTGCAACAGAATCAAGTGCAGAAAATGTCGATGGTTGATTGATTGATGTCTTATTTGTTACATCATCCGAGTTCAGGGATAAAAAAACAGTCGATTTCGAACAATTTTGCAGGCCAGTTGAAGATACCTGGTCATGCGACTGTTTGTGGTCTGAAGCTGCTTCTGAAATTATAGCAAGAACACCAGGAAGGCAGGCCTTAAGATATAATTAATATAACCTACACTACCACCCAATGTGCTAACATCAAGAAGACTCTCACTTTAGTAGCAGATAATTTATCAAATGAAAATTACATGCTAAGTACTGTACAAAAATGCATTCAATGATCTTTTTATACACAGGACCACAAACAATTAAAAGGGAATTAGGTACAAATTTCTCACGAAAACAACGCCATGTGTTGGAGACATAGTGGTGTATAAGAAGAAACCAAGAATTGATGTACAAAGAATAGGAAAGCCACTGAGGCAAAAAAAATCAAGTACTGAAGTATTTGGTGCTTGATTAGAATCTTACGACTTCAGCTCGTAAAAAAGTGAAATTCTTGACTTGATGTTAGCACAGTGGCTGGCAGTAAAAAGGTGTAAGTTTTAAAAAAAGAATGATATACGTTAAGTAAATAAGGATTTAAAGAAATTACAAAATGAAACCATACTGTAGTAAAGTTGCTTAGAAAAAGAAAGAATACTGGATGACAATAAAGAATGCAGCATTCAATTACTGGGAATAAGTTGCAAATGTAGCAATTCATCAGGACTCACTATAAGATTTAGAATCTGAAGAATCAGATTCACTTGAGTCTGAAGTACTCTCGGAATCACTTGAACTGGATGATGATGCGCTCAAACGATTAGTACCATCTGAAAAACAATGAAGTTATATGCATTATCTGAGAAAATCGTGTGTTATTGAAAAATACCTAACCAGTAAACTTTTACTAGCACCGAAACGATAACACAATGAAATATATAACCAACAATTTAAATATTTGGTTGATGTATAGAAAAATAGAAGAGATGAGCACTATGCTATGTTATATCGAAATAACCGAGTACAAATTAGTGAGATTGATATACAAGGAGTTTGAAAAAAAACTAAACAACTGCCTCGTTTACAACATAGGAAGCAGAAGTAGATTTGAAGACTGGTTGAAAATCAACCTCTAAGTCATTGCCGGATTTTTCTGTATCAAAAGCATGGTCATCATTCCTAAACAACGTTGTAACAAGTCACTAAAATGATCACTTCAAGCGTAAGCAAGATATCAATATATATTCATAAATCATATCGAGGGTCTATGTACGATATTATGCAAATCCGTGCTTAACGGCTCCGAAGTTTGAGAAGATACTAAATACTGAAAACATTACAATGCCGAAAATACTAATTTATTAGAATGAATCTGACAGCAAAATAAAGAGTATAATATATCCTCAATGAAAGTAAATGTTTGAACGTAAAAAGTACTGGTTAAACTATTTAACCAACGTTTCTACGGTGAACCTGTAGACACTGTATACTACAATATATAGCGGTTATCACGCGTGTCTGAAGTGAATTCTTTAAACCTTATATCATTGTAGGAACAATTGTGAGTACATTTTTAAACACCAAGCGAATAGTTCCATTGGATACAAGGAATATAAAATCACCTAGATATTACCGCATTGACGATTAATGAGAAATTACTCACAAACACCAACAAGTCGAAACTGTAATAAGCTCGAGTCCAAATTTAATTTAAATGACCCACACAGAATGATAATAGTAACAGAGAAAGATTGGAAAACTAGGAGATTGATTTAAAAAGCTGGAAATCATAAGAACCAATGGTAGTTGTGGTGATACTGGACTTACGTGACTTTTTCGGATTATGTGCATTATGATATCCAGGAGCACCTTGAGGAAGTCCTCCAATCTCTCTCAATCGATTTTCCAGCTCTTCTGTTTTCTCTTTCATGCACTCTTCACGAGTCTTGCCTGGTGGGACGCCACTTAAACCCTTCTTCACATATTTCCGGCTCCCGGATTTTGTCTTTTGCAGAACAGATTTTACATACTTCTCTAATTCACGCAAAGTTGTATGTTGCAGCGTTTCAAAATCAATTTCGATTTCATCCGGATTACAATCACGGTGCGACGGTTCACGTTGCTGGATGATTTGGACAACTCTACCTAATTTTTCACCAGGAAGCTTATTAATATCTAGACTTAATTGGCGTTTTTCATCGTAAGTCATCGGACGAACATTGTTTTCGGACATCTCCTCATCTGTAGCATATCCGGGAACAGGTATAGGTTGGGAATGTGTGGAACTCATGTTTACTGTGCTACTACTAACTGGAGCACATGGTGCATTTAGAACGGGTGCTGCAGCAGATAGTCCTGTTTAAATAAAACGATGGAAATTCAAACTGTCTTGAAATGTATAATATACTAGTGAATACAAGAACTTCAATATACATAGCAACACAGAAAATGTGGTAGTTGTATCAATAACAGTTATTTTCTAGTTGATATTTAATTACTTTGATAGACAGTGATTACAGTTGAGATTATGAGCATTCCTACATTCTAATGATTTATTAAACAGGTGGATTGAGACGAAGTGTAGTCACAGGTTTTGAATTAACCCAAAGAAAGAAATAATTTTGACGACTTAACTAGTGTTTCATTAGACGACCGGAGCTTATACACATTTCTAAATGATTAAATTGCTGCATGGGTAAGACATACATCTGGCGACCAAGGAGCAGATATACAGTGCAGCAGTCTGCTCTGCTTCAACATATAATTGGGAAGTGTTAATTTTGAGATCAGACGACATCAGAAAGTTACCGGCGCAAGATCATAGATGACCTCAAAGGAATGTTTGTGTTATTTTGGGACTACAGAATGAATAATACCAAGATTAGAAACACAGTACTAAGCTATTCCGTTGATGAGGCTGCCAACCGTCAGAACATCCATCAAGTATGACAAACCACCCCTAACCTTTAACACTTGGTGTTGGCTGGTGCGATATTAGATTGGAAGAAAACCATGTGTGCCCAAACTAAAACGAGGGATCAATTCAAATTACCAGGGTACAGTCCGTGTGATTACTGTGACTAATGGTTAAAAACTTTGGATGACATGATTCAGAATCGTTCGTGGTATCGAAAGTGAATTTACTCATTGTATTTCCTTGTATCCTGAGTTTTGAACTTAATTTTATTCCTTTTATTCCGCGAATTAATTCCTTACTTGTTAAGTCATTATCTCTGCCTAACCCATTTTACTATCACATATACTACTAGAAATTCTATTATATTAGTATTAACCTGATAATTTTATATCGCTGTGCTGGTGTGATGAAGCAACATGGACCGGTGCACAGTCGTCCTATTTTCTGAATGAAATGAACATCTACTAGATGAGAAAGAAGCTGAACAAAAGATTTTATAGTTTATGCTGAACATCGTTTATAGCACTAAATACCTAAATCTAACACCAAAATTTTACATCTATCAGTCAGCTAATTTTACAATCACACAGTAATATTGGAAAGACTATAATCTTATTTTATCTCCCCTCACGGTTCATGAAGAATATCACACCATTACTGAGAGTTCAATCAGTAATCAAAATGATTTTAGTGGGCGAACTCTAGATAAACATTTTGCCAGTGACGAGGTAATGATCCAGTTTTCTAAATTGAAATTCAACTCTCAGAAATTGCACAGCATAAATTAGACTAGGTGTGAGCTAAAGGATCGTTGTGAGCCTGAAGAAATGAAAATTGAATGTTCTCAACTTTTCTCATAGAGTTGTTGTTTGTTATATCTTCAGCAAGCCACTGAAAATTATCTTACTAAATCATTTAACTAGAAGTAATGTGCACATGATTAAACAAAATTCACTAGTGATGAGTACCTTGTTTGTCCACTAATTTTTGATAGAACGTCAAGTGACGTGATATGGCGTTTTATTTAGTAAGTAGCAAGTACGTCCTTGTATTTAACAATTCAGTAGTCGAGATTGAGATAATTGATATTATAACCTTCCAGATGGTAAAAGCCTAACTTGAAAAGTAAAATAAACTTCTAATAAAAAAAAATAAGTTTAGAAAGTGATATTGAAGTTTGTTTGTTTCCCTTTGGGTCATAAAGGCGATTTATTAAGTCCCTTACATTTCTTTTATCAATTAAAGAATAAAGCGATATTTCTTACTATGAAAGTCCCCCTTGATAATCGTAAACTTTATTGTTGTTTATTTGTTGGGGATGATAGATCCCCAGAAACTACTTAGCGAACGTCTCATTTTTATATTATTTTGGAAATTGTATTTCTCACTTGGAAAGACCTTAAATGTCATTGATTCGTTTTCTCTTATAGGACGCTATTTTGTGACGTTTCCCAAGGACATTATGTACTGTACATATACGCATGAGTTGTGTACTTGCTCGTTCTTGTTTCCGACTGCTTGTGGAATATACATTTTTCTAGGCTGAATCTGGTCTTTTTCTTTCAGTTAGCAGGCTGGGGTGCAGTGAAATAGCTTAAGCTTGTCCTGTTATTGTGTTGCTCACTTCGTTCCGTTTCGCCGGTTTTAAGTAATATCGTAATCTCTCCAAAAGCGGCATTTCTAGGTTACAGGTAATGAAATTTCAAGGATTTGTACTATTTGTTTACCCACTGACGCTGCTAGAATACTTAACCATTAGAACAGATAGTAAATCTTGAGTTTCTGTTTGTAATAAAAATCTGACTTCCGTTAGTTAAGAGTACTATTATATATTATTGGTGTATGAAGATAATACGATATTAAAATCAGTTAAAAACCGAGAGGTTAATATAGTTGAATTCCTTTTGGATTTTCGATAAAAGGATAATGAATACACAAGATGACTGCGTTTTACTGAAAATTACACAGGATTCTTTTCAGTTATTTCTACTTCTTTATTACAGTGACAAATTTCAAGTAATATCAAAATCTGAACTATATGTAAGAGCATTAACTAATGATTTCGATCCCTGTAACAAAGTCAACTTCATAATTAAAAACAATCTAAAATATGTCGTTAGTGATACCTAATGCGATGAGAAATGATGAGTTGTTCCACTTATGGTAAACAACATGTCATGAATACTTTAGTCCAAGACAACGGTCCATCCTTGAATAATTATGACGAACACGTCGACAACACACTTATCTTGGAAGTCTGATCAGTCCTAATGGGTTGGTGTCTGACGAAATCTCAGCACGGATTCAAAAAGCTCGTTTGACTTTTTCCAACTTACGTCACTTATGGCGAGGACGACGTATTAGTCTACCAATTAAGGGATGAGTATACTGTGCAGCAGTTCGCTCTGTTCTACTTTACGGCTGTGAAACATGGCCATTAAGAGTAGAAGATACTCGTAAGTTACTAGTATTTGACCACAGATACCTCAGAAATATTGCTCGCATCTGCTGGGATCACCGGGTAAGTAATAGTGAGGTTAGACACAGGGTATTAGGGAATGATGGTAAATCAGTTGATGAGGTCATGAATCTTCATCGACTGAGATGGTTGGGTCGCGTGTTACTTATGTCTGAACACCGATTACCACGACGCGCCATGCTGACTAGTGTAGGGGGTGGTCGGAAGAAAGTTAGGGGCGGCCAAACCAAAACATGGCATCAGTGCTTGAAGTCACTAACTTCAAGTCTGAGCCATGTTGGCAGATACAGACTACCTGGTTGGGGTCCGCGTGACTATCGTAACCAATGGTTGGAGACTCTAGGTGACATGGCTCAGAATCGATCACAATGGCGTAGGTGTGTACACTATTTATGTTCCCTCAAACCCTAAAATTGCTTCATAACGTTCTTCCTTCCTATACTATATCCTTATATACAACCTATCTTTTATATATTACCACCACTAAATTAACTACTTCTATGAATTTGTTGTTGACCTTGTTGTGCTAACGAGGTATGGCAACTTGGACCGATGCATAAATGTGCCTGGTCCTACGTTGTAGCTGACTGACTGACTAGGGTTGGACAAACCAATACATGGCATCAGTCCATGAAAATACTGACTGTTTTACTGAAGAATGTAGGTAGGTGAAGAATAATTATGGTCAGCGTGATTATCGTAACCAGTGGTTAGAGACTTTGAATAAAACGGATTAGAATTTTTTGCGACGGCGCAGGTGCATTCACACTTTGTTTACTCTTAAACCCTAAGTCTCTAGATTACCGTATAAATTTTTTTTATCTTACCAATCCAAACATTTTTTCTCGGATCACATCTTTTGAGCCTAATCTTCTTTTGTTAATACCAATACTGTTACTACCTCTACTACTGTGGTATTTGGCTTAACAATCCCTGTGCCGATGGGGTGTAGCAGCTTAATAAATTGATGCACACATATCCCAGATCCGACGTTGCACACGACTGACTGAGTGGAAGCTGAATAACAGTGCTATTTAACTCACTCCCAGTTCGAAAAAAATTTAGGACAATTAGAAACTACAACTTTTCGATTGATGTTGTCAGAGAACTCCTCTATACTTACTGTAAAAAACGATTTACTATAATATTCTGTCTCAAAACAAAACATGATATAAAAACCAGACTGGTCGCAGTGAATAATTGTATGTAGTGATGAGAAAATAAGGCAGTTTATAGTTAGTTTAACAATTAGGACCACTAACAGCTTTATAAAACAATATTTGGAATGCAAATGTGAGTTACATAGTAATGTAATTAACTCATTCGCCAGGTATTTGTGTATGAGCCATACTCTAAGTTTGAGGGTTAATTATACAACCCGGTTGCCCAAACTGAAGCAAATGGAGTGGGATTCGAGCATGGGGAACAGTAGCCGAAAGTTAGACGTCTCAACTACTAAGGGGTCGCTCTAAAATATCCTATTACCTAAGCTGATAGTAAGCAAGATTCGAAAATAAAGTGACCACGACCACATAAAGGCAAAAGATACAAGAGCGAACTTATGAAACTAAAAGGCTAACAAGTTTACGATAAAAAAAGATGTGACTGACCTGATTGTCTATACTTAGTTTTCGACTGAGATTGTCTGCCTCTCCTGAAAACAGAATAAAAGTTAGTCGAATATAAAGACCTACTTAGTGATATTTACATCTTCTATATCATTCATAGTAGGACGTGGAACAGTCGGAAGGCCAGTTTGAGTAGGGGGTAATGAATTAATATGGGGTGTGTTATGGCCAATAGGTGCTGGGAAAATAGATAGTAAAAACAGACCTACCTTTTCTGACAGCCATACTTAAGGATGATAAGATAGAATTTAAGTTAGCTGTGCTTTTCTGCAAATCCTCGCTAAAACGCTGAAACTGATTAGTTAACTTCTGATGCTCTTTGATAGCGTTTTGAATTAGCTGATACATATTCTGATCAACAGGACGACCATCAGGGGAGGCAGCAGGATCTGACTCATCATCTGGAACTTTGGCGAAATTTTCATCAAAAATAGCTTGAAGTTGTTTTCCTACTCTAGCAACTTCGCTATCTTCACCATTATACTTATAACAATTATTAAACATCAGTCGAACATCGTCTGCGAAATCGTATTTGGTATGGTACTGACCACTTTCTAATTTTGTTTTTATGGTGCTGAGATCCATTGCTTTTTTGACAACATCGTAGTAATCATGAAGCCCGAGGGCCACGACATCCACTGGTTTTAAGAAAAAATGATTGAGATCCTAGAAATAATAGCTCAAAATGCTACAAACGCATACCCGATATCTCTGAGAGGAAATATCCTTCAGAATATTACTGCAAGCTTTCAATGCTTCGGAAAGTCGTAAACGTTTGCCAACATTGCGTTCTTCATATTCACGCTTAGGTTTTTTGATTTGACGACGATCGCGGGATAGATCATCATATGATTGGGGAGTCGACGGTAATTCGTCTATTGTAGAATCACTTTTCTTTTTGCTAGCCTTTTTGGTAGATGTAGAAGTTACTGATGGTCTGAAAGGTAATGTAGTCTGATCGACAGAAACAGCTGAGCCATTTAACCCTTCAGTATGGTTGGTTGAAGCAGCTGTATGGATTGGTTCGATAGGAGGATGGACCTGCAAAGGAGCACCAATAGGACGGATAGACTTTGGGGTTTTTTGTGGACAAATTTCGGTCTCAGGAGTCGGCATAAATTTAAGGCGTTCTCTAGCGATCTGCTCAAGTTTCATTGCCATTGCAACCACATCATCACCTGGCTTGTTGAATATATAACAATTTCGGAACATAGTGAAAAGATCATCGAGACATTCGGAAGAGGAGTGATAGAATTTTAGATTTAACCGCTGTTTTATCGTCCCAAGGTCCATAGGGTGTTTTATTATCTTGGGATAATCCTAGGAATTATGCTTATCAGCGAAACAGACTTACTGGAAGGTTCAGCCGCTGGTGATCGACTGGTTTTGTAAACGGCCATACAATTTTTTCTTTAAATAGTCGTCCAACCACTTCTTTTTTAATATACTCCAGCTGGTTGGTAGTAATTTTTGAAGAATGAGACTTAGCAGCATGAGGTTCTGATTTAATGGAATTAGAAGAATCGAGATTCGCTTCAGAGCTCATTGCATTGGCGAGAATCTAAAAAAATATAGATAGGGTATGTACTACTCAGAAGGAAAAATGTACTATTTTTAGGTACTACTCTGTACTTCTCTAGAGTAGTCGATAACCAGTCCTTTAACTTGCTGACCTTCATTTTCATAATGAAAAATTTACAAATACTGTTGATATATATATATTTTTTAAAAACAAGTTCATTATGATCACGAGGTCATGTAGACCATTCAGATACATTTTATGGTTACTTAGTGTTACGATAAGTTTCATACAATAAACCTTAATAATCAACGCATTTTTCTACGGGATTACCAAACACCAACCCAGATTTCGTAATACGAATGTGACATCTAGTACTTCATAAGCTGTATTTTTATTACAACTGCCATTATCAAATTATTGAAGTACTTCATGTAAAGAACGCAAACAGTAGTCTTAGAAGTTCAAAATCACCTATACGGCTTCCGCACTTTTAATTTGGTCGCTCGTCATAAATAGAAATTACATATAAGTATGTTTGTCTAAAACATTTAACTCAATAATATCCCGTTTCCTAGCTAGAGCTCGTGAAAAGCGAACCCGAGAAAACCAAGCGTTCAAGATCTGAGTATCAACGCATAGACCGAATATTCACTCTTCAGTAGGTCATGAAACAGATATACTTTTTGACTTCCATGACGGTGTTCGACTTTGTTGATCATAAGGTTCTGTGGTAGTGTCTCCCATTGAAAGGCGTACTAAAGAAGTACATTAACCTTGTACAGGATTTTACTCGGACGCTAGTGATAGAGTAAGAGCTTATGGTGAGCTTTCATAGAAATTAGTTCGAGTGTTGTTCGTCAAGATTGCCGGCTCTCCTTATTTTCATATAAATTTGTCAAAGATATGCTTTTAGAGGTAAGATTTTCACCGTTTGTCTTCCTGGGGGTCGACTTACCGAGAGTTCCACTTGTTGACTTAGAATGCACAGATGATATAGTTCTGATTGGCGAATACGCTGACAAAAATGTAGTCATCTGATCATCCTAAGCAACAATTCAAGCATGTTTGGGATGTGATCTCCCTCTAAATGTAAAACGTTACGTTTGTTATGACCTGCGTCATTGCCCGAATTAATGATAGGAAGTGAAGTAGTCTCATCATTACTAATAGTCTGATATCTAATAAAATTTCAGCACAGGTTCAGAAGGCTCGATTGTTTTTTGTCAACTGGCGTCACTTTTGGCTTAAGACATCCGTCTTCCAACTAAAGAACACATTCACTGAGCAACAGTTTGCTCCATTCTACTTCACGGATGTGAAACGTGGCCATTAAGAACAGGGGATACTCATAGGTTATCAGTATTCGATCATAGTTGTCTTCGAAGTATTGCTTGTGTATTTTGGGACTACGAAGTAAGCAATGACTGGGTTAGGAATGAGGTGCTAGGTAAAGATGGGAAATCGATTGATGAAATAGTAAATTTTCATCAACTGTGGTGGTTGAGATATGTGTTATGTATACCTAACCACCACCTACCTCGACGGGCAATGTTTTATGGTGTAGGAGTAGGGTAGAACAAAGCTAGAGGCACCATAACCAAACCATGGCACCAACCCATGAAGACATTGAAAATTGGACTAAGTCATGATAATAGGTGTAGACCACCTCACTGGGGTCCGAATGATTATCGTAATCGATAATTAGAGACTAAACAACATGGCTCCAAATCCTTCACGGTGGAGCAGATGCATTCATTCTTCGTCTTGATATTTAGCCGGACTAAATATATAAACACCAGTGATTGTTATTTATGAAAATAATCAAGTAAGAACTTAGGGTCAGCAGATACCCGTTTTCATTACCTCGAAAAAAATAGGATTTTGAGTTGACTAGCTTGTAAATATTTTGATTAAACTATGTGAAATAACCGATCTTTAGTTTGATTACTAGTATTGCTCGGTATTTAAATACAGGTTGAAGTAGTCAACCTTGGGTCATACTTTTTTGTGTGAAGTCTAGTGATGTAATATAAGTGCTGAAATAGAAGCAGGCGCAATAGGAATGACAAATGCAATCATACAACTACATCAAAAGTATTTAAACAACTCACTATTGGAACAAGATCAAAACTCAGTGCTCTGTAATTATTATAATGGAATTACTTAGACATCCATTTTGGTCATAGTGGTATTGCTAAGAACTCAAGAATGATATGTATCTAACTTAGACTCTAAATAGTTAGTAAACCGTAAGTCGGATAAAAAATGACCGCAATGGTCTCAAAGATATATCTGCCTGAGACTTCTGGTGGAGTTTCAGAGAAGCATGGACTGCAGTCAGTGGAAGTAAAATCGCAATGTACTGAACCTACCATTAGATTTAAGAGGCATACAGGAGAACGTGAACATTTAGTGAACTAAGAAGTAGTGGTCTAGATGTAAAAAAAACATCTAGATACCGAAATTAGCCTTTATAACTTTTCTTTTGTGTGTCGCGTCAATTTCATGCAAGCGAATTGCTGTACAGATATCGAACTAAAGAGACTTAAACCAATCGCGACCGAGGTAAATAAGATTATCATTCTGACAAGTATCCAGCAGGTTACATATTGTATAACTGTTTTTCGCATCGATACTGGACAAGATCAAAATTGCAAGTCCAATAAATAAAATAAGAGTTGGTTTTTAAAGAATGGTACATAGCCATGTTCATTTTATAATACCCCAATTATCATTATCTTATAAGACAATCCTAGGCATATCAATGGGCGGTTGCCTACTATACTTAAGTTTAGCAATCAAATCACGACCTCGAACACTACAATAAGTGATAATTCCGAACCAGTGGTCAAAAGGCAAAGCGCTTAAACCATTGGAGATACAGCACAATGGTTTCATAATCTGGGTTGCGTTAGAATGTATATTGACCACCATTCAATAGAGCTGGAAAAAAAACTTACGCACTATTAATACTCTTCCCAATGGTGATGCTATCAAAACATAACTTCAGTCAAGTGACAGTCTTAGTTCATTTACTCTTTTTATAAAGTTGGTAACTTTTATTTAGCAAATTGTTGTAAATTGATCTTAAAACCTTTACTAGTTCTACATTCAAACAGCTATCACTAAAAGAACAACTTATGAATTCAAAAACCAGATGCTTTGTCTAATTTATTTTGACATTTGCAAAAAGGTCGGAGATCAAACCACTTAAATAGGAGTCTAAAATTTACATTAACGGCATACATATATACAATTGATTAGTCGGAAACAAGTTTATTTGACTTTGGGTCCCATGTCTTATTTTAAAAATAGTGATACAACCCGTCTGTCAAGAAGTGAGAGTTCGAGCACGTGATCCAACGATCTTGGAGTGCTTTAAACACCAATTTGTCTGCCGTTCCAACACTACACAGTGGTTAGAATAAATTTATGCTTATTTTAAGTATGGGATGTTAAATCAGTCCAAACCAGTTGGCCCACTTGATAATTGGCTACGACCAACAGAAAACGTTTAGAGGTTAACACAATTTTATAGAACTTGATTGTAAGGTGATTAGTGTGACTGTTGACTTTTATTAAATGGGTTGATATGAAAAATGTCTTGTGCATCTTTGCCACAGCCTATTCCGAATGGCAAAACTGCCCACCATATATGACCAGACTGGAAAAAGGGTAGGAGTAACCAAACCAAACACCACTAAGGAGTCATCAAATGTTGAACTGAATGGAGTATGGAGATAGAAATCCTACATGAGGTCAGCTTAATAATTGTAATATACAGTGGACATTAGGGGGCATAATTTGAAATCAGTCACGACAGTGAAGACACATTTATTCACAATCACTAAACCTTAAATAGCGTCAACACTTTATGTGCTTTATAAACTACTTTTCACGTTTAATAACACATCGCTCTCAATGAAATCACTACTTTAACCATTTTATTTGACTTTTTCTTTTTTGCTTAGTGACAACTTGGACCGATCTACATCTTTGTCAGGTTTTGGAAGTTCGTCACTGATTTATTTAATGCCCAACCAAATTATTATTTTCACTGACAAGAGATGGCTACTCTGTTGGAGATTGTGGTTATAGGACAAACAATGATTACTGTGGTCTTTAAAATGCAAATCTTATTACGTGCACAGCCTTCGTAACCGCTTTACACCTATTGCTTGTGTTGCCTAATTCCCACCTACACTTCATGTCAATAGTAATCAAATATGTACATTGAATTACGATACAATAAAGTGTGCACTTTGATATAGTAAACATACTTGACAGAAAAATCTAAAGGTGCATGTAATTCCATCAGGAAGTGAAGAAAAGTACTGGACTTATTCTCTGTAATGAAAAGTTAGCTCACCTCAAGTGTACACATTATTTGTAAAACAGATATAAAGACCATGTTTTATACGCGCCCTACTAAAACTATACCAAACCGCATGTGCATCAGAAATGGAAACAATAAGAACCCCGGAGCCAATGAATCTAATTTACGTCACTAACGCTTATCGTAGCAAGCAGACACCAGGGAATTCGAATTAGGTTGAGCAAACTGAATATTCCAAATACAATCTGTACAACGAATTTTAGGGTTTCTTAAATCTGGGATTATTTGATGTACTCTACAGGAAATCCTTAAAGCAACCAATACTCCTTTTTGTTCTTGTGAGCCGTTTAATTGTCTAACTACACTGGATTAACTCTATAACTTAATTTACCAGGGGTAGCGACTTACGATAATTTAGTTTATTGGATTTCACTTCTCTAAGACAGCGATAATAATAATAATGTCTTTTTTGCAAGTATCCAGTGGGACAAGGTCTAAAAGTGTTAAAACGATTAAATCCAACAAACTTGGAAGGGTTTTTTGATTATAAACTAATTCCTCACTTCCTACTCATAATTTCTGTTAGTAATTTTGGTCATTGTTTAGAAACGATACTACTTTAATGTCTAATTATGGCTAGATCCGCTATTAACAACATACTTCAGTCAATCAGTCAGTTACAACGTAGAACTTCGTACGTACGTACATCAGTTCGAATTGCCATAACACATTAGCACAGAGATGCAGTTGTTGATTCAAATCCCATAGTGGTAGAAGTAGTAAGAGTATAAGTAGTATGTGAAAGATAAGGGTTTGATGTTATTGAAGGAGTATAACCCAGTGAAATAAATTTGGAAAGAGAAAAAGGATAGGGACATGAAGAATTCAGAAGATTAGAATTTGGTAGAACACAAAGAGTGTATGCACCTTCGCCATTGCAAACGATTTTGAGCCATGTCATTCAAGGTCTCTAACCATCGGTTGCTATCATCTCGCGAATCCCAACCAGGTAGTCTACACCTACCAACATGGCCCAGTCCACTTGTCAGCGACTTCATGGATTTATGCCATGTTTTGGTCTGGCCACCCCTATCTTTCTTCCAACCTACTCCTACACCATAAAACATCTCACGTCGGGGCAGTCGGTGGTTGGGCATACGTAACACATGTCCCAGACATCTCAACTGATGAAGTTTCACTACTTCATCAATCGATTTGCCATCCTTACTTAGTACCCGTTTCCTAACAACCGCATTACTTACCCAGTGGTCCCAGGATATACGAGCAATGCTTCGAAGACACCTATGATCGAATACTAGTAGCCTACGAATATCCTCTACTCTTATCAGCCATAAAGTAGGACGGAACGAACTGCTGCACAGTAAACCCGTCCTTTGGTTGCTAGACGGATATCTCGCCTACGCCATAAATGGAGCAAGTTTGCGAAAGCTAGACGAGCCTTCTGTATCCGTGCAGAAATTTCGTCACACACCAGACCACAAGGGCTGATGAGACTCTCAAGATAAGTGAAGCTGTCAACACGCTCAACTACTTCACTCCCTATCATTAGTTCAGGTGTCGATGCAACCCAATCCTGAAGTAACATTTTGCACTTCGAGGGAGAGAATCGCATCCCGAACATGCCTGCATAGTTGCTTATAGTGGTCAGAAGACTCTGCATGTTGCCAGCGTCCTCACCAAGTAAAACTATGTCGTCGGCGTATTTTAAGTCAACAAGTGAGCCTCCCGGTAAAAGTTCAACTCCTGGAGATTGAGATGATGAAAGTGATATCCCTAAAAGCATGTCAACGACAAAGTTAAACAAGAATGGGGAGAGTGGACAGCCCTGACGAACACCACTTGAGGTAATCAATTCTGATGATAGTTCGCCATAAGCTCTAACTCGACCAGTTGTGTTCGAGTAGAGTCTTTATGAGGTTAATGTACTTCTTTGGTACTCCTTTCAGTGACAAACACTGCCATAGAACCTCACGATCAACGGAGTCAAATGCCGCCTTAAGGTCAAGAAATACTTCGATTGTGGGACATCTGAATGTATGTCTATGTTCTAGGACCTGACGTAGAGTGAATATCTGGTCTATGCAACCACGTCCAGGTCGAAAACCAGCCTGGTTTTCTCTAGTCTGCTCTTCACGAGCTTTGGTTAGGCGACCTAGTATTATTGAAGCTAATATTTTAGACACTATATTAGTCAAACTGATCCCTCTGTGATTGTCACAGGAGGACTTTTGTCCTTTCTTATAGACTGGCACAATCAGTGATTGGGACCAGTCAGATGGAATTACGTCCAGTTCCCAGATTCTACCTAAGACCTCAGCCAATCTCGTTGCTAGTACTGGACCACCATCCTTAAAAATCTCAGGGGTAAACCTGTCAGGGCCTGCGGCTCTCCCTCGCTTCAGATTTCCTATAGCTTTTTCAACCTCGTAGAGAGTTGGAGGACTTACCTCAATTTGCCATTCAGGACGACTGGGGATCGTGGGTAATTGAAGTGTAGCTGAAGGCCAGTTGAACTGATTCCTAAAGTGTTCTGTCCATCGATCCAATCTCCTGGATTGAGAATGAATGACATGTCCATCTTTGTCTGAGATAGTTTCGCTGGTAGTTGGGTTCCTAATACCGGTTTCTTTAATAAGTCTGAATAGCTGTCTGCTGTTACCTATTGCCACTGCCTTTTCCATCTCTTGCTTTCGCTACCCACCACTGTTCACGATCATTGCGTAGGCTCCTTATTAGCCTTCGCTTAAGCTGACTCCGCTCTTCGTTATGTTCAGAGCCAGGTGGGATGAGTTTTCGAGCATCTATCAGTGCGGTAGATGCTGCCGAGATCCATTGTTTCTCCCTAACCTTATGGTTTACCTTACTAGCGGACATCACTGCTGTTTCCACAGCTTTTCGGATGTCATTTCACACTGCCTCGGGGTGGACACAACTTACATATCTGCCTAACTGTTTTTCCAGTTGTTCCTGAAATATATTCTTAGCTTGCTTATCATTAAGTAGAACCCTTAGAGGTTTCCTTGCAGTGTCTTTCCTACGACCAGTAAGACGCAGACAGATACGTGCTCGCACTAGAGCATGATCTGAGTCTAAACATGTGCTCCAGAATGAGCGACAGTCTTCTATCGAGCCCCTCCATCGGTGGCTGATAGCGATGTGATCTATTTGGGTCCAACGTTGGGACGAATTCGGGGGTCGCCATGTCAAAAGATGTTTTTCCTTATGCTTAAAGTTAGTATTTGCAAGAAATAGGCGGTTATCTGAGCACAGCTGCAACAGACGGTCGCCATTATCTGTTCTTTTCGCCATGACACCATAAGATCCACCCAGGTGTCTTTCCCTTTCACTTAGTTTACCTACTTGAGCATTAAAGTCACCTGCTACTATTACTACATCAGAACGCCTAGCTTTTCGGAGAAGGTCAGAAAGTTTCCTGTAGAACTCATCTTTTATATCGTCTGAGCTGCAGTCAGTGGGAGAGTAGGCAGAGACGACGAAGAGGCAACGACGAGTTTCCCTATCTTTCCGAGTCCTTACTGATCCGTTTAGTCGGACAGCGCATAGACGACTGTCTACTGGGATCCAGTCTAAAAGAGCTAGTTCTACCCTGGGACTTAATGCTATGCCTACTCCAGCGAGGCCACGGGAAGCAGCATCAGGGCTTCCAGATACACGAAGCGTGTATCGAGATGGTTCTTTATTATGACATAGTGAGGTCAAATGAATGACACTACTCGGATCTTGTATGTGCGTTTCGGAGACGCAGCACACATCGATGGTGTAAGATTCTAGAGTCCTAGCTAAGGAAGCCTGTTGTCCTATTTGGCACAATGTTCGGACATCAAAAGTCCCTATATGTAGTTTAGAGCGTGGTTTCAGGAGACCAGGAATAACGTTCCGTGTACTTGAATCGTTTGCCCTAGCGGTGCGAGGTGATAAAAGGACGTGGGAAGGGTTAGTCGTGGAGATAAGAGAGTTATTAGGAGGTGTAGGAAGGATTTGAAAGTGACCAACTTGGTCTCGTGTGCAGTTACGGGTATGAGGGCTAATATCACTTCCCGGCTGCCCACACCGTGGAAGAACAACATACTTACGTTACTTTCAACCTATTAAATATGAGCAAAGTGTTATCTAATTGGAGGTTTTACATCATTCGCTATCGATTTATATGGTTAACTAATCGAGAAGCCACGCTGGCCTACAGACTTTTAAAAGTTGTGACTCAATAATCAAATATATCCTCTCATACCAAGTCGAAAAACATGATTATTGTAGAAGTTAAAAGTAATATTTACACGGGCAAACAGGACATGAGGGCAAACATAATACTAATAAAAACGGTCGGAAAACAAGCCACAACCTAACTTAAAAAAGATTTTTAATACATGGAAACACGAAACTACCCGCAATAATAGTTATTTACTGAAAGTACCCACGAAGTCACTCAATATCCGTATGAGACAAATTATATGCCACAAACCAACAGAAAGAACACGTTCGCAGCTTCCGCGACATGTAGTACATGCTAAAGTACATAAATGCTTAAGTCAAGTTGATTCTCCATACTTCAAACCATTACATGGTAGCACGTTATGTCGATGTAAAACGAGCCGAAATACTACAGATAATGAAATAAATTAGTATACATGAGAAGTAACTGCCTGTATGCTTCGTGACGCTCTATTGCACGAGTTGTAAACATGGGAAGAAATGGACTACACTCTATCACGCCTAGCGATGTTCTCTAGACATTAGGAGTGTTCCACTACATGGTCACTCGACTTGGCCAGTAATCAACATCGAGCCTGGAGGACGTGCATTAGCTCAAGTTCCCACAACATATTAGCTTGGAATGAAAATTGAAGTGTGAGTAAATGAAGACAGAAAGAATACAGTAGCAACGGCGACGAAAGAATAAGTATTGAAAGTATAGTCCAAGATGGGTGAAAAGCGAGCTATGAAGGAATGCTGAAATCTAGGAGGGCGAAAGGGTGAGTGAGTCTGCGCCATTGAGTTTTCACTACATAAGTAGTGCCACTGATCTACCCATCTGGTTCCAGTGGTTGAAGCGATTCATATATGAATTGTGCTTATGACCTGACTAACTGAATAAGCCGCCCTATCTATATTAAGCAACCCGTTAACACCAACCCAGACACTTGGTTCCCGATACAATACCTCAGGAACCACTCACTGAGCTTTTTATTCCGATTGTAATCAGCCACATAATTTAATGCCAGAAAAATTACATGAAGGGCGAGCCTAACTTGTAAGATGATCGAAGACATACAACTAGTAAAACGCTTAGCGTGTCAGCAATGCGTTTGTTATAGCCTTATCATAGGTACTCAGTAACCTGCAGACTGATGAATCCTTTTTGTTAAGTTGTACAGGCAAATACAAAATCTAAAGCTTACGGCAGAGTACTTAACATGTGATCCAAACATCCGGTAACAAACATACTTTGTGAACCCAAGATATACTCACTATAACCCTATGCTTCTTCTAGGAACAACATACAACATGACTTATAACGAATTTTGCAATGACTCAAACCTGAAGACGGTATCAGGGTACAGTTAGAAACACCTCGGTCCGTTGACAGTTAAGTCTGGGGAAAACTGTCAACCCATAACTGCTTTAACTGGTAGAAAATACACGGAAGAACAGAACACAGAATTAAACAAGTGAATCTTCCACACTTACCTACCTAAAAACTAGAAACATAATCCACACAGAAGCCAACAATGGCGAAACGAAAGTAAACCGACCGGACTTAAATCAGGTGGCTAAAACAAAAGAAAAACACAAGATTTAAACCGCATCACTATCATTTGTAACTGTTCACATCGACATTCTACTGTTTCATCTGATAATAATTATTTGAAATCATTGTCCAGTCGTGTGAATTAATGAAGTTTTAATGTTAAACACGCTCTTTCATAGTCTAATGTGTCGTAAAAAGACGAAATAGATGTTACACTAGTGTTTGGCATGCATACTACAATATTATTACTGTGTTTTTTTGAGATTTGCAAGATATAACCTACAAATAACTCTCGCTAGTCTGTTTTGAAGACTTACGGAGGCTTGGATGTTGAACGAATTCCATAGCGTGGTCACAGATGCTTAGCGGTAACGAGAGGTTTTAAAATAGAATTTTTAATACGAAAGTTTTGTCAGAACGTACTCGCTTCATCTTGCACAGCCTTATGTAGATACACACAAGAAAATTACTTGCCTATCTCAATCTTTTTTCAAAGTTCACGGGTCTATCGGAAGCAGTTCAAAGAACTACTATACATGCGATTCCTCAGACATTAAGCTTTTAGTAAAAAGAATGATCATAGAGGTTGTGATTTTCTTTGCCTCATGTTATCTTAAATTAGGTGGTGACTAAATTGTGATGTATAATACAGGTTAATTTTTGACCAGATTTATACCTTATTCTTCTTAATACAGAAGAACAAATCACTGGGCACATATGGTAGTCCACAACAAGATTAATTCCTCTAGGTCATATGGTACTTTTACCATATGACTGTTCATTTTAACCTGATCAGTATTAGAGTTTATTTCACACAAAATATCTATGTTACTGTGGTATTTGTGCTTGTTGTACGTCATTCAGTTGCTGGTCGGAACTTCAAGTGCATTAACTCCGACTGTTCTCGCTGGGTACTCTCGGACATGGACACTGATACATACGTGACTACGAGAGTACGAGTTGGACAGTCTTAAGGATTGCCAGTCAACACATCATTTTGGCTTTGACTATTCGTCACATTAAGTTGGTCTCAGTGGTAAGGATCGCAAAAGTTTTTATTCAGATTTAGAGACGCATCTAGGCGTTAGGTCTTTGAGAGACGAAATCCCCGGAGGCATCAGAACTTAAGCGAAAATCTACTTTTCGTCGACGTATCACGATAATCCGCAACTCTAAACCCTGATATACTATCGTTGATGCTTCAAGTAAAATTTCGTGTCCTAGTGAAATATAGCAGGATGGAACGACGAAAAATAGCTACAGCTTACTTAGACTATGAAATGTTGGCGTGCCTGCCATAAGAATTGGCCAATCACTTTTACGAGTAGCGAATGTGCTCTCGTGTCGAGGTCTGGAGGTTAACCTGAGAGTACACCCGGAGCCGTATGGCTTGATCATTAGGGTGTGGTCAGTGTAAACCTTTCCTCCTGTATCAAATATATAATTCCGTGGGCAAGTTTAGATTTGTTTCACGAGGGTTCTTGAGAAGTAACCCCCTTAACTAATGCGTAGGGCGGGTCGGTATGAGTAACAATGTAACTTCTAGGTATGGCGATAAAGGTAATGCGGCCACATAGTGAGAGACAACTGTACCAGTTTTATCCCTTTAATGGTGTACGTAAGTCAATAGTCAGGGATCATAGCAGAAAGAATGTTCTAAAAATCCTACCAAAGTTTTTCGTCGGACATCAGTGTTGTTTTTCATTCTTTCTCCCTGTCTTGTGTTTTAACTTTCACTCAGGGTTCCTGGGATCATGTTTCATATTTCTCAGTCATCTTGGTCTAAGCCTTGATCATTTGACCTTGGTTATGATTTGCCTTTATTGTTAAGTTTTTCTGTTGCATGATGCCGAGCTATTGACCACGGGGTCCCGTCTGACTGAGCTCAAGGTTATGGCGTGGTTCGGCGGATGATTATTCACATTTCACTGCAGTTACTCGAACTCTTACGGATAGATGTCAGCTCACGTCTTCTTGGGAATGCTACTATTGGTTTTAAGGTGCTGAACACACATTTATTTACATTTCTTTTTGCTTTTGGGTATGTTGATTTGTGCTAGAGAAAACTTTGACCACATAGCACAAGAGGTACCGTTTGAAGTATTTTCGTACTATCGGTATCGTTTATTTTCTTCGGGGAATTAAAGTCGATAAAATTGAGCAACTTAATATGAGTGATACTAAAAGGTTTTGTACGTAATACAAAAGCACATAATCCGGTCTAGTCGAAAAGACTAGTTTGATGCTCCTCTGTGTCCAAAGCAAATATCGGGACTTCGGTGGTTACAGAAACCATAGACCTAAAATCCAACAGTCTCAGAATTATAGTTTTTAGTAGTAATACTGTTATTACCGAGCTTATTTAAGTTGCTGGAATTATTACTCTTCTCTAACATAGTTAACTCTTCACGATATCCAATCTATGTGATCTCAAGTCTCGGTCACAACACTGTCCTCTCTAACTCGGCATATCGTGATGGTTGGGGTTTCTCGCTTTGAAAAACAAACGCAATTTCACTATATGATTCATTAAATATAGAGACGAATCAAGTCTACTCCATTACTTTATCTGCACGGCCGATTAATACCGTCTCGGTAATTCTCTAGCGTCGGAATCATAGCGATTGGAACTCGAGGTATTTAACTTATTATAGACTATTACTGTAAATATCACCCTTTTCACCGGCATACCATGTAAGTGTTTCTTTCAAGACTCGAACTTCCTGTGTTTATAATTTCGGCCTTGAAATCCTAGCTTTCATCTTGCCTTCAGTTTGTCGCTTCGGATTTTAACGCTGGAAAACTAAATGTCGAAGGTCTCTTCATGAGATTTATCATTGTGGTTTCTATGAAGAACATTTCGATGAATTCACAACGCACTAATGAGATTAAAGTGTTCTGATATCAAAAGTTGAGTTTTCAATTCATTTGTCTGAAAGTTGTAAACTTGCCGAACATTTGTGTTTCGGTCAACCGAGGCTATAAATTTGAACGCTTATTGTCTTTTCCAACACCAATGTTTCATTAATTATTCATATCCCCTGGTAAATAGTCAAGATTGGTGAGCATTTTCTTCGATGGATCGTTTAGGTAGTGTTAAATGTTGCTCACTCATTTATTAAGCTTTCTTTTTGCTTTTGGGTATGTTGATTTGTGCTAGAGAAAACTTTGACTACATAGCACAAGAGGTACCGTTTGAAGAATTTTTGTACTTTTGGCATAGTTTATTTTCTTCGGGGAATTAAAGTCGATAAAACTGAGCAACTTAATATGAGTGATCCTCATATAAATGCTATCAGTTCGTTAAAAGTGGGTAAAGAACGCAAGAACTCGTAAAACAAAGAAAACTTATGTATATTATTATTATTATTCACAAACACCTTATGGGTACATAAGTGCTGTGAAGAAACCATTTCGGGTTTCTTCAAGAATGCAATAATACACAATTTTCAATAATGTTAACAATACATATGCCATGTTTGAGAAAGGAAGGAAAAGGAAGATAAAATATTAATAATAGAATAGTAATAATAAATGAGGTTCTGTGTAATTAGCAAGAATTTTGAATTGATTTTGAAGGAGGAAAGGAAGAAACTAAGGAAATAGAAATAAAGGAGACGCGGAAGACGTAAATATCTTAACGCAGAACAAGAATAAACAACTATGTATGTATAGCAAAAACGAGTAATAAAAATAAAATAAAACAGAATAAATTATTGAGTAAATAACTTATTATTGCGGTAAGATATGACGTTAGAATAAGTGTTTGTGCGAGCACAGTCATAGTTTTGGGTGATGCTCTGAAAGTTTCAATTAAGTGCAAAAGATAATCAATGTGTATGAGGTGTATATACATAGTGAAGATAAAAAGAGACTGATAAGTTGAATTCAGCGTAACACAAGTTATTGCCTTAATCCAAAGCTTCGTAATCTTAAGAATAATATTTATTTAGAAGGAAAAAAAAGGAGAGAGTAAAGAAATGAACACATAGTGAAAGGGTTCAACCATGATCATAATAGTGTAATGGATATAGACTTTTGAGATGAACGAATAATTTTAAAATAATAATAACAATAGTAACAATAATAATAAACCTTTACTGCACTCGGATAAATACGTGTAGAATTATGACCCCTTCGAGAACTTTCATGCACGACCAATCTCCTGTTGGCGGAAGGAAGAGGAATGGAGTCGTCTAATAATGAAAACCTTGTGAATGTAGTCTACGTTGATTTAATCGAAGCATCTGATAAGTTTTCGTATATTAGGCTCTTACTGAAACCAGAAAACCTAGTTATTTCCGAGTCTCTATTGTAGTGGGCCAAAGATATTCTGGTAGGTGGTCTACGGAAAATATGAGTGAATTCCGAATGTCCCTTGTGGAAACCAGTGCTTAGAGACTATGTTATAGATCCTTTACTTACTAAACATCATGTGAAGAATTCCTGTGTATCACTTAGTCTTCAAATCTACAATACTATGATGATGTCAAAATGTGGAGAGAATTGACGAAGGATGTGAATACATATACACTCCAGGTCGAACTTGACGTTCTGTTAAGACGATACAAACTGGTATCGGTCACTATCAACTCACCAAAATGTGTCTATATGCATGTTGAACACACTAATGTGAACGATTACAGGGTAAGAAAAGCACCACTACCTCTGATCCTTTCTTATAAGAATCTTGGGGTAATTGTGTGTCTAGATCTCAAAATGACGACTCACTGCCTCCCTAGTGGGGTAGTGATGACCCCAAGACATGGACTGCCTGAAGTTTAAACCCAACGATAACGTAGTTGGTGCATACTCTTCTGGTAGCTTGCTATGTTCAGCATTATCCTATCATCTTTCTCTGATATAGGGGGCCATGTGGTACAGTATGTCAATTTAAAAAATGTTCAATGAAAATTTGAACTCATCGTATTCTTCGTCGGTTTTTCATATTTCCCCAGCCGTTCTGAAAAAGAGGAATTGTAAGTGCATATTGAAATACACCCGTACATGCGCAAGAATACAAAACGGGCAAAAAACAAAGTGGACTAGTCCACATGTGTATTGGTAACATAAGATAGCGCAAAAACAATTCTCACACGATGATTGTTTTTGGAAGTTTTGGAAAATGTTTAAAAGATATACACATATACATGAGTATATTAGAAAGATAACTATTTTTGACACAATAATGCAAAAATATCTAGGTAAATCAACATGTTATGTAGTGTTCAATGTGCAGCAATCATTTAAGTGATAGTTGAGGAACAGCCGAAGATCGCTACCCATCTTTTGACGAAGTTACGAGCCACAATTTAAGTAGTAATTTTTTTCTTGATGGGTACTGCTCCCGGTCATCGATTGAACGGTCTATGCAATTTAGGAGATAAGAGTTTGTGTTAACGAAGCTGAGATCTGTAGAGACGTTATCGGTGAATCATTGGAAGGTTTGTGCACAATTTCTTAGATCCGAAGGCATGTTCAAAAGTTCGTAGAGTCCGAATGGAATGATGATAGAGAGCCTAGAGAATAGTTTTTATATTCAGACGCCGATAATCGCCAGGTGGACACTCATCAATGCTATCCGTTTTAAGGATCATGTGTAAGGTAGATGCCCATGCGCTGTTCAATGACCGGATACTTCCCAAGTCTATCACATGGTTAAATTCGTTTCTGATCAATATCAGCTTCTCAGGAGTTAGTCAGCGCGTTTCTGATAATACATGTGGTAATGTGGTCGTGATGTGATGTGAAACATTGCTGATTACGCACAGCAATCTCGTTCGCGTTTAATACAGTTCAGAGTACTTGTCGTGTTACCGTTGATAGAATGTGTCGACTATGTGCTTGACAGTGACTAAGGATAATCTACAACCAGAAACTGGAGTTACACTAACAGATGATTTGGTATTTCCGTCTCCTGAACATGTGTGCTCGATCACATGTAAAAGCCTACGCACTTAATAATCCACCTAGCTGAAATGTCAGTTACTTAAGTATCGCTCGATGAATTGCCCGCTTTTTCATATATAAACATATATATGCTTAAATCTTTTCAATTCATTGGACTTTGAATCCACATCTGTATTCGCTTGCTTGCGCTCATTGGCATTTCTGCTCAGATTCCCTTGGTGCGCTTGTAGTTTTGTTATCCGCGCAACACGAATATCAGCGTTTTGTGTTGCATTCTGAATTTATACACCGTCGGGATTTAAACAATAACATTTATCAAGGCGATCGATGAATGACGCCTAAGGAATTATCTCGAAGTCAAACCATTACGGCAGGACCAGGCCTCGATGTTATCGGGCTAGAATGACGTGAGTTCAAGTGTGGGGCGTGGAAGAGTCTGAATCTTAAATAGCTTAGGTGTCTGTTCCGTCATGATGAAGATAAAATATACAAATATGTGATAAAACATATCCAAAAATATGAAAACGATATTACAATATGTAACTCCGCCTGTAGCTCTTCTAGAGTTACTGCTGGTCCCAAGCCCACACAAAGGAGGAGGGTTGGGCATGGGGTTAGCTACCTCATCCCGTAGAAAAGCTAACTCGCTAAAAAAATGCTAACCAGAAAAACTAATTCAAACCATTTAAACTCTGCCCTGGGAGTTGAAGGAATAATTATGAAGTCTCATGATGAAAGCCGAAATTCTTCGGAAGTCACGAGACCGACGCACCTTCTAACAACCAGAGCAACACTCTTTATAGGTACATGGAACGTCCGGACAATGTGGGAGAAAGGAAAGACCAGCCAAATAGCAATGGAAATGAAGAGATACAACTTGGCAGTACTCGGAATCAGCGAAACCCATTGGACACAAACTGGACAACAAAGGCTAGGTACAGGAGAGATGCTGTTGTACTCCGGTCACGAAGGGGAAAATGCTCCACACACTCAGGGAGTTGCTCTAATGCTGTCCAAAGAAGCACGAAATGCACTTGTGAGATGGGAATCTCATGGACCCAGGATAATCAAAGCATCATTCAGAACAAAGAAGGAAGGGATCACAATGAACGTTATCCAATGTTATGCATCCACCAATGATAGCAACGACGATGATAAAGATCAGTTCTATGAACGGCTGCAATCAATTATAGAGAAGTGCTTACGAAAGGACCTCACCATCCTGATGGGAGATCTAAATGCTAAAGTTGGAGTGGACAACACAGGATATGAAGATGTAATTGGACGACATGGATTAGGAGAGAGAAATGAAAATGGGGAGAGACTAGCAAACCTATGTGCATTCAACAAATTTGTTATAGGCGGCACAATATTCCCACACAAGCGCATACACAAAGCTACATGGATCTCACCGGACCACACCACAGAGAACCAGATAGATCACATCTGTATCAACAAAAAATTCCGAAGATCAATGGAAGATGTGAGAACCCGGAGAGGAGCTGATATAGCTTCAGATCACCACCTGGTTGTGGCCAAGATGAGACTGAAGCTAAAGAAAGACTGAACAACTGGACAAACAGCACTACAAAGGTTCAATACAGCCTTCCTTCGAGATACTGACAAGCTCCACGAATTCAAGATAACTCTCAACAACAGGTTCCAAGCTCTACAGGATCTACTGAATGAACAATAAACTACTTTGGAGGACAACTGGAAAGGGGTAAAAGAAGCACTAACTTCAACGTGTCAGAAGGTTCTTGGTCCTAAGAAGCATCATCACAAGGAATGGATCTCTATGAGAACCCTGGACAAAATTCAAGAAAGGAAGAACAAGAAACTAGCAATTAACAACAGCCGAACACGAGCAGAGAAAGTCAAAGCACAAGCAGACTACGCAGAAACAAACAGGGAAGTGAAGAAAAGCATTAAAGCCGACAAGCAGAAATACATGGACGAACTAGCAACGACGGCGGAAAAAGCTGCAAGAGAAGGGAATATGAAACAACTATATGATACAACGAAGAAATTGGCAGGAAGATATAACAAACCAGAGAGATCAGTCAAGGACAAAGAAGGAAAGACAATCACTGAGATTCAAGAACAGAGGAAAAGATGGGCAGAATACTTCGAGGAACTGCTGAATAGACCAGCCCCATTGAATCCACCGAACATCGAAGCAGCCCACACTGACCTTCCAATAGATGTCACTCCACCAACGATCGAAGAAGTCAAGATGGCCATCAGACAAATCAAAAGTGGGAAGGCGGCAGGACCTGACAATATACCAGCAGAAGCACTGAAGTCAGACATTGAAATAACTGCAAATATGCTTCACATTCTGTTCAAGAAGATTTGGGAAGAGGAACAAGTGCCAATGGACTGGAAAGAAGGATATCTCATCAAGATACCAAAGAAAGGAGATCTCAGCAAATGTGAGAACTACAGAGGCATCAGTTTGTTATCAGTACCAGGAAAAGTTTTCAACAGAGTGCTGCTGAATCGGATGAAAGACGCAGTAGACGCCGAACTTAGGGATCAACAGGCTGGATTCCGTAAGGATAGGTCGTGCACAGACCAGATTGCGACACTACGGATCATCGTTGAACAATCAGTTGAGTGGAACTCATCACTATACATCAACTTCATTGACTATGAGAAGGCGTTTGACAGTGTGGACAGGAGAACATTATGGAAACTTCTTCGACACTATGGAGTTCCTGAAAAGATTGTCAACATTATCCAAAACTCATACGATGGACTACAAGGGAAAAGTGGTGCATGGAGGACAGCTGACAGATGCATTTCCAGTAAGGACCGGAGTCAGACAAGGCTGTCTACTCTCCCCATTCCTCTTCCTTCCAGTGATTGACTGGATTATGAAGAATTCGACATCTGAGGGGAAACACGGAATACAATGGACTTCTCAGAATCAATTAGATGATTTGGACTTCGCAGATGACCTAGCCCTCCTCTCTCATACACACGAACAAATGCAGATGAAGACCGCAAATGTAGCAGCAGCCTCCGCATCAATAGGCCTCCACATTCACAAAGGAAAAAGCAAGATTCTCAAATGCAACACGGAAAACACCAACCCAATCACACTTGATGGCGAAACTCTGGAAGAGGTGGAAACATTCAAGTACCTGGGGAGCATCGTTGATAAACAAGGAGGATCGGATGCAGATGTAAAGGCGAGGATTGGCAAAGCAAGGGCAGCATTTCTACAATTGAAGAACATATGGAACTCAAAACAACTCTCAACCAATTTCAAGGTCAGAATCTTTAATACGAACGTCAAAACAGTCTGTTCTACTGTACGGAGCTGAAACGTGGAGAACTACTACGACCATCATCAGGGAGGTACAAGTATTTATAAACAGTTGTCTACGCAAAATACTCAACATCCATTGGCCGGATACAATCAGCAACAGCGTTTTATGGGAGATGACAAACCAGCTTCCAGCTGAAGAGAAAATTAGGAAAAGACGTTGGAAGTGGATCAGACATACATTAAGGAAATCACCAATGTGCATCACGACTCAATCCGTAACTTGGAATGGTGAAGGGAAGCGGAAAAGAGGAAGGCCAAAGAACACACTACGCCGGGAAATAGAAGCCGATATGAAAAGGATGAATGTTAACTGGAAAGAACTGGAAAGGAAGGCTCAGGACAGAGTTGGATGGAGAATGCTGGTGAGCGGCCTATGCTCCTCGACGAGGGGTAACAGGCGTAAGTAAGTAAGTATTACAATATGTAAAAATAGAAGTTAAGGAGTGATGTATAATGTTACAACAAGGAATAGACCCACGGTTTATTGTTTAGTGTACCAGACGACGTCGCTCTCAGTACTAAAGATGTCACAGGTGTTCGAAGTTTGACAATGCCTTAACCAACAATACCTTTATAATCAAATTATACCAACCCAGTGAAATTGGAAGTCAAAGATGAGGAGGTTCGGATATATATTTCGAAATTTATCGATATGTCGAGGAACATTTCGTTTAAGCTGACTGATAGTTGTAAAGAATGTGTAGCACTACTGACTCGCTCGAGTTCTGGTATGGATGTGTGACCGAGCGCCTTCGGCTAGATGGGCTCAGTACAAATGATGAGGTTAACATCAATGTCGAAGACTTACAGAACTATTTGTTTTCAGGGTTTATCTAGCGCTGCGCATTTACCGCGTTGGATGTAATTATGTTAACCACAGTATGAACAGCGTTAATGAAGTCCATACTTAAAGACTATGTTCAGACTGCAAGCTGTTGTTCAAGAGGTTAGTATAAACATCCTGATAAAAGAACCGAAAATATCCAAGTAAGAAGCTTCAGGATTCCCAAACTTAGTGTACATACTTCTGTTGGAGCAGTTAGATCTTTACACTCGATCTTTCCACAGATTAAGAGATGACCTAGTATATTTGTGTGGAATATAAAAAAGTGATTTTTGACCTCTATTTCATTTTCCTACTAGATCAGGACAACTCAGAGGACACAGAATGCAAGTTTGAAATCCAAGATTGAACAAAATGCCAGTGATATATAGGTTTTCACAATGGGTTATCAACTCTTGGTACATACTACCGGAAGTAGTGTCCATACTTCCAATCCAGTTATTCATGAGAAACCTAGACACTCAAAAGAGCTTAATGGAACAGGACGAATTCAGACTTTGAGCCTTCTGTATACAATACACTCAACCGGAAATATGAGCTATTTATATCTACGTCATTTTTGTTTGGTACGAAAAAATCCGTTAATATTGGCAAGAGATTATAATGAACAAGCTGAAGCTGTATAGGAATATTTCAGTAAAGTGCTATCTATCAATAATGAGGAAAGATCAACGATTAATTGTGATTTGGAGCGGCTTGTTGATGGATCCTGTAGTTGTTCAGAAAGTTACTCTCTTAAGACTATTTCAGCATCTCAAGCCTGACAAGTTTAGTGGTCCAGACGATGTTCATCCTAGGACTACGAATGCCATGTCGGATCTAATTTCTAATTACTGCTTGATATGTCTCTGCGGCAGTCCAAACTACCAAGAGACTGGAAAGACGGAGTAATTAGTCCGGTGTATAAGGAGGGAAGCGGAAACTTAGTAACTACCGACCCGTTAGTCCAACCGATGTAATTGTCAAACTAATGGAGATTATTCGGATGGCTGTCATAAACTATGTGGAAAGACATAATCTTCTATCCGGAGAACAACATGGTTTTCGGAAAGGCCTGTCTGCTTGACAATTATGATAATTGCAAGAGAAGACTAGGCTACAGCAAAAGATTGAAATATTCCTATGAATGCAGCTTTCATAGATTTAAGTAAGGCCTTCGATAAGGTCATATTATTCGGGTCTTAAATAAAAACTGGAATGTTTTGGAATTTGTTATAAGGTCATAGATTGGATAGAGGACCTTTTCAATGATAGGAGACAGAAAGTAGGGGTAAATAGAGCTCGCTTAGCGTAGAAACTCGTAAAAGTGGAGTTCCCCACAGTACTATTCTTGGTCCTCTTCTCTTTTTACTTTATGTAAATAAATTGTCAACTGTAGCAAAATCATTCGTTTAACACTCCTTCGATGGCATAAAGATTTGGAGACCCATCCATAGCATGTCGGATAGAATAATATTACAGGATGATCTCAACTAATTTGTGGCATGGATGAACAGATGGTAGCCAGAAGTAAATTCTAACAAGAGTGTGGTGATGAAATCACATAACTAAGATGATTTATATCACTATACAATACGTGGATTTGTGTTACCCCAAATAATGGACTATAAAGGTTTAGGAGTCCGGTGGACTAAAAATTATATTTGCTCAAAAATAGCAATAAAGTTTTTGATATTATTTGTAAAATAAGTTTGTTATGCCCACCTCCACAGGAGTTATAATAAGCAGCGACCTCAAGACTACGCGTAACTGTGTGGCCGTTACTACCAAAAGCTTTAGGGTGTATATCATCAGTGTTAATGATCTCTGTCGAATGATTGGGGGCCTACTCAAGTTCGACGGAAATGGTGTGACCAACAGCTAACGTCGAGATCAAACCTCACGGTCAACACCTTACGTGGATTACCATGGATGCTTTGAAGATCTGTAACCCAAAGCACGTTGTTATGGAAATATATTGGTAAGAATGAGTACCTAGAAGATAGCAAGACCACCACCGCATGCGCCAACCCATCGCATACGATCGACAGATGATATGGCTAGGACTCAGTGACATTTCACTGGCCCTACAAAGGTATTACGAGCTATTCGTGGGTCTTTCCAGTATTTGGACGAAAAAATGTTTAGATTAATATAGCTGCAAGCGTGAGTCGATTGAAGCTAGACCACTACTATGAAAATACTAAATCTCCACAAAACCCCTTCTGATAATAGAATAATACACCCGAATTTCGTGAGACCACACATTTGGAATATGGGATTCCAGCAGCGAGTCCTTGTTTCAAGTATGAGGTGGATATGCTAGAATGAGTCCAGCGACGAGGGACTAGAATGGTAAAAGGCCTATCTGGCCTATCTTATGAAGACAGACTGAGACACCTCAACTTATTTCCGTCATCTTATCGTAGAATACGAGGTGATCTAATATTGGCTTATCATATACTGAACGATGACCTTGGTATTAACGTCTTATCTTTTCCTTCCTTTTGGGACTGATCATTGCTGGAATTCGCTGCCGACTGAGCTAGTCCAAGCGACTTCCCATGAGTCCTTTAAGAGGAAACGTGACTTATTCTTAAGGACTAAGGATAACATATTATTTTGATTTGCCAAATTCTTCTTTTCCTCTGTTATCGTTAATATACCTAGGTTCTTGCGTGGAGGTATTGATGATCCACTGCTACTAGACACAGAAGCCCGTTAAGCGAAAGCTTCTATTCCGTTCTCAACCATTTGAACCATTTGAGAAGACATTTAGGGAAAGTCCGAAAAACTAAGATCAGATCATCTACGTCTGGAGTTTCATTTCTCGCACCGAGTAGTGAATTACTAGAATTCTCTACCGAAACACGTAATATCACCACCTTCTGGTGATAAATTAAAAACGAGATTGAACCTCCACAGTGTTACAAACTGCAAGGATTAATATAGGTCGATAGACCTATGCCTATTGCTGAAGACTGATCTCTTTTGCGTTATAAAGTACAAAGACACAGGTTAAAAAAAGATGGACCAGGATATAAGTGAACCAAGTGTAAGCAATCGCAAAAATTTTTAAAAGTGAAACCATGCGTCCACAGGAATAGCTCTATTCGGATCGCTCAATAGTGATGAGTTGCAACAGGCGCTTTGTTTAATGTGTAATTGTTATTGCGCTAATTACGTATCTACCAACCTATATGGTCAGTTTGTGATCAAATGTTACTTTCAATCGGATTGTTTTTGTTGTGCTTTTAACTTCAGCGTTCCGCAACATTTTTTAATGTAGCACTAGAAACGCTTTGATATTGAGTAAAAAATTCGTTGGTCCAATAAAAGCAACCGACAGTATATTTGGAGTAAACAATGTCGTGGTATGCTAACAGTTCTAATTATTCTTCACTGTAATCTATATTAAGGAAATCTCTAGGGCGTTTGCTGTCAGGAATTAAAGGAGCTTACAATGATATAAACCCTGCGACGCTAACTGGAGCTATTGATGTGATTGTCGTTCAACATAAAGATGGATCTTTTACCTGTGGACCGTTTCACGTTCGGTTCGGAAAACTTACAGCCTTCTCTCCCACTGATAAGACTGTTGAAGTCTACGTCAATGGTGAATTTGTCGACTTTTTACAGATGTCTTTAGGAAGTGCTGGTGATGCATACTTTGTAGACTGTTCTAGTTCAGCAACAGATGAATTTTTAACGACAGATCCTGATGACTGTCCAGAATTTACATATGATGACTCATGGTCCGAGCTTTCCGTGCGGCGTCACTCACGAAAGGTTCGACGGGACTCAGCAATGAGTGAACCGGGTACGGAATCTAACTTAATAAAAGAAGATATAGATGAGTTATGTGGGACAAGTTATGAAGTTTCGTCCGATTGTGAAGCCTCAATTGATAGGGTTAGAGACTCCCGAAAGTGTTGGAATTCTGTTGGTGATAAATTTGCTTCTGACAGCCAGTTGGACGAAAGCTTAAAAGATACTGTAAGCAATTATAGTTACGATTGGAATCTGACGAAATATCACCCACGTGATAGCAGTTCACGTGTCGTTAAAGATGTTACGAAAAGTGATGTAGTACGGGAGCCTCATCTAAAAAGCTTTACACATGAAAAGGAAGTGTACCTGGAAGAACTAGTTACAGCGGAAGTCGATCAAAATATTAAAGAGGTGTATATCTATCCCCCATCTCACGGAATTTTTCCACCTCAATGTCAAGGATCATACAACACTAGTGACAGCAACTGTGTTGACTACGGTTATCGTTCCGACAACGAACACTCTCCAAGAAGCATGTCACCCGTCTATGCCCATGATTTGAGTTTAAGACTCTCGTTATGTGGTGGTTTGTCTTCAGATAATCCTTGTTCTGAGGGGAAGTTTGTAGAGCACATAGTTTCTTATGAAGAATTTATACGTGACCCCAACGCTATTTTATCTAATCCCAATCTTGTTGTTTACTTCAATGGGCGTTATTGCAATTGGCAAGTAGCTGCTCCTTCTATTGTCAGTTTACTCGCCTTTCAAACACAACTACCTTATCTGACTTTGCAAAAGCTAGAGAACCAGTACTTACCCAAAAAGCAGTCTCGACGTACCTCTTGGTTCAGTTGGGGTGCAAGTCAAACACGAACTGCTGCTACAAACTCCGTAATCCCCGCTAAAGAAGTTGATAATGCTGAAGAAAAACGGCTTGATTCCAGTTCCAGTTCACAACCACCTCAGGTAATTTTGTCTTTAAAGTTAACTAATACTTCTAGGTACACACCACGCACAGAGTTAATAAAATTAACAGACTTTCTTCAAGTGAAGTAGCCAGATTGAATCTCAAACCTGGACGAAATGATATTGAGTTTCGTATCACCACAAAGTATCAAGGGACTTGCACGTGTTCAGCTTCTATTTATTATTGGCATTGGTATGACAAAATAGTTGTTTCTGACGTTGATGGGACCATTACACGTAGTGATTTACTTGGACACTTGCTTCCTATGGTGGGTCGTGATTGGACACACTCTGGAGTTGCTCGACTGTACAATCGAGTTCAAAATAACGGCTATCAGTTTCTCTATCTTTCAGCCCGAGCTCTCGGACAAGCAGGTATAACTAGGAGCTATTTAAGACAAGTCGTTCAGGATTCAGCGTCCAGGTTGCCAGATGGACCAATACTATTGTCTCCGAATTCTCTTCTCCATGCCTTCCACCAGGAAGTCATTATTAATAAACCAGAAGTGTTTAAAACGAAATGCCTTCAAGATGTATGTTGTCTTTTTCCGAAGGGTTCCTCTCCACTGTATGCGGGATTCGGTAACAAGGTTAATGATGTTTTCGCGTATCAGAAAGCTGGGATCGAGCTTTGCCGAATATTCACAATTAACCCACGAGGAGAAGTTCGTAATGAGTATCAGTCCCTAAGAAGTACAAGTTATCATGAGTTGGGCGATTTAGTGGACCTTCACTTTCCACCTCTTTGTAAGTACCGGACTACACATATACCACATCCTGTTGACTATGATCCTAGTTGTGTTCTAAAGTCAGAAAATTCGACGCCAGCTGTTGCACATTCACCTGACACATTTGATCGCGTACTTGTTGATTTAACCACATTCTCTAGTTTTTCATTTTGGAAATCTAATTACGAATTATCTTTTCCTCTTCCAAAGACACTGGAGAATTCTTGATATATATATATATATATATATATATATATAAGGTTCTTAAATACATTTTCAAATTGCCTTTCTTGTTGCTCGCTTCCGTTCTAGTAACGTAACTAATTTAGTATTCATCTTGCAAACAAACACCCATATTTTTCAACAGATTTGTCTTTCTGGTTTATTAGAAATGTTATCTTTCACAGAGATTATGATTTTCTATTTTACTTACCAATTGTACCTAACTTTTCGTAAAAATGAACTTTCTGAGACCAATAAATTTATAACAAATTATTTGTACTTCTAATATTATTTTACAATAAAATAACTAAATATGCTGGTTGGAACTTTTAGGCTTTATCGGAGAACCTATCAGTAGATAGTTGTTTTGAACAAGCAGCAGCGCATTTGACTGAAATAGCTTATTCTCTGGACTCCAACACGTTACTCTACTTCTACGCTAGGTACAAGCAGGTCAGTTACCGTTTACATTTTTGTAGTTTGGCTTGTATGCGAATTTTAACAGGATATTTCTACAGCATATTTTCATCGATCCAGCACACCAGTAACCTAAATGTATCTTTTTCTTAGGATCATGCCCTAAAGCTGGATTTCTGTGTATCAAAAAAATCACTTCTTTGTTCCTAATAGGTTACTAACTTGCGCCTGTTACCCTTCATGGAGGAACATAGGCCGCCCACCAGCATTCTAACCAATTCTTTCCAGTTGCTAATCATCATTTCGATATCTGCTTCCGATTCCCGACGCAGTGTGCTTCTTGGCATTCCTCTTTTCCGTTTCCATTCAGCATTCCAAGTTAGGGTTTGCCTCGTGATGCAGTTTGATGATTTCCACAATGTATGTCCCATCCACTCCCACTGTCTTTTCCTAATTTCCTCTTCATCTGGAAGTTGGTTTGATCTCTGTCAGAGTAGGTCGTTGCTGATAGTATCCGATCAACGGACATTGAATATCTTGTGTAGACAATTGATGATAAATACTTATACAGTTTTGATGATGGTTTTAGTAGTTCTCCAAGTTTCAGCTCCATACAGTAGAAGTGTCTTGACGTTCATATTGAAGATTGTGACTTTGATGTTGGCTTGCAGACAGTTGTTTTGAGTTCCATATGTTCTTCAGTTGTAGAAATAGTGTCTATGCTTTGTCAGTCCTTGACTTTATATGTACGTCAGGTCTTCCCTGTTCATCAATGATACTGTCCAGGTAGCTGCGTGAAGTGTTCCACCTCTTCCAGAGTTTCTCCATCAAGTGTGATTGAGTTAATGTTCTCTGTATTGCATTTGAGTATCCATAAGATCCTCTTATCCACACTGTCAAATGCCTTCTCACAGTCAACGAAGTTGATATATAGTAACAAGTTTCATTCAATTGATTGTTCAACGATGATCCGTAGTGTCGCAATTTGGTCTGTGCGCAACCAATCCACACGGAATCCGATAATAGTGTGATGCCTGTGTAGTTCCCACATTTGCTCTGATCTCCTTTCCTTGGTATCCTGATGAGATATCCTTCTTTCCAGTGTGTCCGTTGGCACTTGTTCCTCCTTCCAAATCTTCTTGAATAATAGGTGGAGCATGTTTGCAGTTACTTCTATGTGCGACTTCAGTGCTTCAGTTGGCACATTGTCAGATCCGACTGCTGCCGCTGCTGCTGCTGTCTTCCAACTATTGACTTGTCTGATGACCGGCCTTACTGCTTTCTTCGATTGTTGGTGTAGTGATAGTTGTGGGGATGTCTGTATGTGTTGCTTCGATGTCCGGTGGGTTCATTGGAGCTGGTCTATTCGGGAGTTCCTCAACGTGTTCTACCCATCTGTTCCTCTGTTCTCCAATCTCAGTAGTTTGCTTGCCTTGCCTTGTTTGTCCTTGATCGGTCTCTCTGGTTTACTGTATTTCCCTGCTTGTTTCTTCGTTGTGTCATACGGCTGTCTGATATTTCCTTCTCTTGCAGCTTTTTCCACTGTCGTTGTTTGGTTTCCCACGTATTTCTTCCTGTCAGCTCTAATGCTCCTCTCCACTTGTTTGTTTGTTTTGTTTGTGTGTACTCAGCTTGTGCCTTGACTTTCTGTGATTGTGTTCGGCTGTTGTTAATTGCTGTCTTTTTGTTCTTCCATTGTTGAATCGAAAACAGGTTTCCCATAGAGACGCATTCCTCATGATGATGCTTGTTGCGGTGCAGCACTTGGTGACACGTTGAAGTTAGTGTTTCTTTGATCGCTTTCCAGTTGTTCTCCACAGTAGTTTATCCTTCTTTGAGTAGATCTTGTGAGGCTTGGAAGGTGTTGTTAAGAGCTATCTAGAATTTGTTGAGTTTGTTAGCGTGTCGAAGGACGTGTGTATTGAACCATTGTAATGCTGTTTGTCCAGTTGTCCAATGCTTCTTTAGCTTCGGTTTGATCTTGGCCACAACCAGGTTGTTGTTGTTGTTGTGATGGTGGTGGTGGTGATCTGAAGCTATATCAGTTCCTCTCCTTGTTCCCATGTCTTCCATTGACCTTCTGCATATTTTATTGATGCAAGTATGATCCATCTGGTTCTCCGTGGTGTGATGTGATGAGATGCATGTTGCTTTGTGTATGCGTTTTTGTGGAAATATTGTGCTGCCTATAATCAATTTGTTGAATGCACATAGATTTGCAAATCTCACTGGATTAGCGTTCGTTTCTCCCAGTCAGTGCATGTCATCCTATGATATTTTCATAACTGTTGTTGTCCATTCCGACTTTGGAGTTCAGGTTTCCCATCAGGATGGTCAGGTCGTTTGCTGGGCACTTAGTTATGATTGATTGCAGTCTCTCATGGAACTGATGTTTAATGTCATCGTTGCTGTGATTGGTGGGTTCATAATATTGGATGACACTTATTGTGGTCGCCTCCTTCTCTGTTTTGAAGGATGCCTTGATGATTGTGTATGCATGAGATTCCCATCCTATAAGTGGTTTTCGTGCTTCTTTGGACGGCATTAGAGCGACTCCCTGAGTGTTTGTAGCATTTTCTTCCTCATTGCCAGAGTACAGCAGCATCTCTCCCGAATATTTCGTTTTCTGTCGAGCTTGGTTCCAATGGGTTTCACTGATTCTGAGCACTGTCAAGTTGTAGCTCCCAATTTCCATAGTTATTTGATTAGTCTTGTTGGTCTCCCACATTGTTCGAACATTCTATGTAGCTTTATTAATTGTTGCTGTGTTTGTTAGAAGGGTCATCGGCCTCGTGACTTCCGAGGAATCTTGGCGTTCTCCATGAGGCGTCATAATTCTTCTGAATGATGAAGATGTTTCGACTGGGAGGACATAGTTTGAATGGTTTAAATTGTTTATTCTGGTTATCGTTTTTTTAGCAAGGTTGTTTTCTACATGATGGGGTTGCTGATGCCATTCTCAATTCTCCTTCTTTGTATGGGCTTGGGACCGACAGTAACACTTAAAGAGCTGTAGACAGAGTTCGTAATAATAATAATAATTATTATTATTATTATTATTATCTTTTCGGTAAGACATTAGTTGAGAAGGATCTGTTAAATATATTCGTGAATGGATAACATAAGTTGATCTTTTTAAAATAACATTCGAAGATTCCGCTCGCAAACATAGTTTTACAACTTAAGTAGAGCATTTCTTTTATTTAGTTTTGAACACACCGTTGTGTACATCAGTCAGTCAGTCACAACGAAGAACTTCGTACGTACGTACATCAGTTCGAGTTGCCATAACACATTAGCACAGAGATTCAGTTGTCGAGTCAAATCCCATAGTGGTAGAAGTAGTAAGAGTATAAGCAGTAATCGGGATGATTAGGGTTTGAAGATGTTATTCAAGGAGTATAATCCAGTGAAATAAATTTTGAGAGACGAAAAAGATAGAGACATGAAGAATTCAGAAGATCAGAATTTGGTAGAACACAAAGAGTGGATGCACCTTCGCCATTGCAAACGATTTTGAGCCACGTCATTCAAGGTCTCTAACCATCGGTTATCATCTCGCGGATACCAACAAGGTAGTCTACACCTACCAAAATGTCTCAGTCCACCTGTTAGTGACTTCATGGATTTGTGCCATGTTTTGGTCTGGCCACCCCTATCTTTCTTCCAACCTACTCCTACACCATAAAACATCTCACGTCGGGGCAGTCGGTGGTTGGGCATACGTAACACATGTCCCAGCCATTTCAACTGATGAAGTTTCACTACTTCATCAATCGCTTTGCCATCCTTACTTAGTACCCGTTTCCTAACAACCGCATTACTTACCCAGTGGTCCCAGGATATACGAGCAATGCTTCGAAGACACCTATGATCGAATACTAGTAGCCTACGAATATCCTCTACTCTTATCGGCCATAAAGTAGGACGGAACGAACTGCTGCACAGTAAACCCGTCCTTTGGTTGCTAGACGGATATCTCGCCTACGCCATAAATGGAGCAAGTTTGCGAAAGCTAGACGAGCCTTCTGTATCCGTGCTGAGATTCCATCACACACCAGTGGTGTACCTTTTGTACACCACATCTGAATGAGGTATTTTAATCTAAGTCGGGAAAATAGGGACCTAGCTTGCTTAAGTTTTGAAAGAATGTCGGCTGAAAACAGCTGTACAATCAGTCTTTCGGGTCATTCTCCAGTGTTCAGATTTCTTTAGATCAAGGGAACTGTTACAAAAGTCTATATCTGTAAACTAATTGTGCCAAGGCAAACAAATTTAGTGCATGTTTTTGAGCGTATCGACTAACTGTAGATCCTTCTCGTAACAGACATACTAATGTTTAGCTCTAATCATAGTCCTATGCGTAGGAGTGACACCTGATTACTTTGATGGAGAAATTTATAGCAGACTATGATGTAATCTTAATGTTACGTCCTTGAATCTGTCTACCCACTTTAGTGCCGAGTATAACTTGTCTAATGTAGATTAAGACCTTGACGCGATAGGCTGACTAGCTTAACCTGGAGGCTAGTATGCGTGAGTTCGAAGTGGGGGTAGAGAGACGAAAACTATTCTATCCCTGATTGACTGGCAAGCACGCGGTTCACATCACTTAACGACTAATTTATCTTGACTTTCATATACAATTTAAAGCATACAACAAGTTAAAACGTGAATTGACTTCATCAAGTTGTATATTATGGGTGAACTATGGAAGTCTTGAAGGATAGTGGTCTTGAATTGTCGATAAGACTGACATGCTAAGTAGTATCTGGGAGCTTGGAGAAATCCTTTTCGATTGGTTCTGACTGTCTCAGTTCGTAAGGGAGACAAGAATCTTGTGATAATGACAGAAATCAATCTAACTAATATTTGTCTAATATACTACCCTTCATAAATAGAGCCATGAAAAACCAAGCTCTATTCGACTCGAAAAATGTTTTCGTAATGCTAGTCATTGGGTGATGATGCGCCATAATGATTAAATAAACCCTCTGAAACCTTTTTAATCGACCAGTATTGGCCGAGTCAGAACTGTCATCGGAACTACTAACCTCAAGTAGTATTCATTCCTTCGTCAGGTTACTCATAAGCATGACTATTCTGATTTTTCTATGATTTTTGTCGTACCTAGAAATTCAATCATCAAATGGAACTACATTGATGACATAGTTTCTGTTAACGAAGACGCTAACAAAGAATAATAAGATCACACAGAATGAGAATAAAATGGAACAAAAAGTAGAGAGAAATGAAAAATTCATTTGTAACAAGCTGATTTCAAATATCATTTAAATACATAAGAAGGCTAAATGAATAAAACGTTTTCTTCATAATTATTCACTATCATCTTTGTGTGTGGGCTGGAATAATACACAAATCCTTAGACTGAAACAGGTGATTTAGAGGTCTAATCCATGAGTCAATGAAGCAGTCACGAAATACAGTCCCAAATTATCATTATACGCCATTTGTCTCCTTCGGATCCTGGAGTCTATGTGGACCATTCGTTTGGAATCAAGGTCTTCTAAACTCCCTAGATAGACTTGCTCTACTTACCAACCTGGTCTGAACGCCCTGTCGGGTTTTCATGAGAACACCCTCGTCACATAAAGGCAATTTGCAGGACTTACCTGACAGATTTTATAAACTCGTGACCGTATGATAGCATTTCGATAATGCGAGCCGACTTCTCTCCATCGCCCATACCTAGAAAACCAGTACATTTTACAAGCTTATCATTTCAATTTCTACTTATTTAAAAATGATGGTTGATAGTACTTAAGATTGTTCTTGACACGAACTTTTCTGATTTATGGATACACAGCCTACCATACAGTGGGACAACATAAGTTGTCCGGATGCATTCAAAATTGACATCAGTTGTTTCCCAGCGTTATTTCTAGCAAGGATCTCGTTTTTGTTGTAATTGAATGGAACATATAACACTGGTTTGCGAGTATCTAGATTGAAAAATTAACTTTTCGACATCTGTTCATTACGCTCATTAGCTTGAGTTGCTTTTTCTAGATTGACTACATCCATCACCATTGTATTGACGAAAGTATTCTACAACCCTTTGGGAGTAAAATTTTTAGAAGTGTAAAACCCTAACCCCTTTCTCTTGTTCTCTACCTCTTTCCCTCACTGATCAATCTACAGCGTGGTTCCGAACGGTCAATGAAAAGCCTACTTGCGAACCAATAAAAGCAACGGCTTTTGGATTTGAGCTCTAGTTTGCAATTCTTATTCCCATAGCCATCTGATCTCATGTCTCTTTCAAACAGCGAGACCGATACCATTTTTTAAGAGTTGTTTGTGAGTCACGGTTCTTCAAAAGAAGACATTTGTCAAACATTTAATAGTTGATGAAAAATAAACTTTCTATTGTTTTATTATTCGTGACAACCATCGTAAAGCAAATGATTTGTATGTGAAGTAACTGTGTGAAGTCAAAGGTTACTCACATTGACTGACAACGTCGTCATCATTAAGATTAGTTTCTCAAAATATCCAGCATGTAATAGTTTGGAGAAGCTATTAGCTGTAGATGCGAGTCTTTCCTTCATGTTCCAATGGTGGTGATATTATGTCTATGGATCGTAACCATAAGTTGCCGTTGATTGTTTATAGGGGAAGTCCATGGTTCTGTTGTTTGATAAAACATCAAACGAAAAGGATTCATCCTTTACTGATCTGCAGACCTAAAGCCTCTGTCATAATTGAACTCATGTATTCAACTTCGTGGAAGAAAACGGTCCCACAGGACGTCTTCTACATACATTCCACGGTGCTCAAGCTTAACTTTTACCATTAACTTTGTTTAATCGGTAGTTTTGAAATATTCACAATACATAGTCGATCTCGGAGACAAGGTGTTGGTGACCTAGAGTGTTGTTTCTTCCCAACGTGTGACTAGAATAATTTTATTCTTGTGGGTTGCAGGATGCTCATCATAGAACTTTCTGTAGAACTGCAGGTGTTCAACTTAAAAACTCCAAAAAGAACGAAGTTAGTTGGGTATACTTTCGGATCCTTTCTAAAAAAGTGACCCTAAAATGGCTGGAAGCGCTAATTTTTCATTCATCTCGGGAAAAGTTATTACCTTGTAAATCTCAATTAAGGTGACAGTCGGTATCCAATTCTTAACTCGTTTATTGGCCGATAACTGTACGTTATCGACTAGGATTCATTGTAATGTCCTACCATAGGTCTATCATGACCGTGAACTTTAGAGTTGTAAAAAGTCTACACAGTTAAAAGTGTAAAGGGTTACATTAATAATATATTAAGCCGCTTTTCACTTTTTTACCGTTCTCTGTGTTAGGTTACTAACAGTTTTCCTCCTTTGATAGTTTCATCAACCTTACTATTTCTTGATCGTTTCATCAAGTTCTGAAGTCTTTTATAACTCTATACTATTCTTAGATACTATACACAATCTGCATCTCTATGAACACTTTATTTAAGTTGGGTCGTCATATGCGGCTACATCTAGATGGACGTCCATCGGTTCGGTAAATATACCATTATTTCTGTCATACTCAGATAACTCTTAGTGCAGTAACTTGAAATAACTCAGTCACATTTATTTATAATTTGAAAATAAACAGGCCTTTCAGTTTTCTACCTCCAGTATTTTACAAAAATGTTTCTTATACTTTAGTTGTCTTATCTTTCCGTTCACAACTATAGAACGCCACCCCACCTGCTTCTGCTTGGGAACATTGTGATATCAGTGGCTCAAGACCGAGTATATGTAGACTTGTTTTAATGAGTCGCATCACATTATCATTCTCTGTATTTAAAGAAAAATATGATAGCTTCAATCTTTGAACAAACGTAGCTTCAAGCTTAGGTTACTTCAGTACGTTAATATTGTGTGGGGAGTACAATAATAATAATAATACTTATGTATTCTATACAGGTGGTAATGAAGTACTGATGCATTTAACTTTATACTAAAAACTAAGCATTATAAAACTGAATTCAGCATACACTGGTTTATAATCTGTCAGTAAATATTGCCTGCACTTGAGATTACTGTTGTAACATTATATTTAGAACCAACAGAAGGTAAGTCATTATTCTTAATGTAAAGACTTGTTTTTTACTCATATACACTGCGTAAAAAGTAGTTGTACATGTTAAAATATGAGAGGAGATTCAAACGAAACATAGGACGTACAACCGTCTTGCCATAATCTGACCATAAGTACTATAGTTTGACTAACCTGGTCACATTGATAGCTTTCATAATATAAGCATGATATAAATTCTTCCTAAGTAGATCTTCGTATTGTTTTAAAAGTACGTTGAAATCGACAGATGCAAACTCTGATCGGAATATTTTGCTTGTTCTTCGTATTCACTTAATGTACTGTTTAATCTGTACTATTTGCTTTTGTCTAAAGGATACGCCGTATGAAGGTAATGCAAACTAGTAATTCATCATTTAGCATCCAAGTTTAAAATCTGTTCCCCTTAATTCTATTACAGGCCACTGTTGGCCCATGCAATGTATCAAAACCAGGAATTTTCGATGTCAGTGGTCGAAAAAAATGGTAAATATGCTTCTGATTCATTTATTGTGAATGAAGATATTCAATGGTCCTCATTTTGCTGTACAAATTAAACCTGTTCAAAAATAATTAATGAGAATTTGCTAAATAGTTTTAACAGGTCCTGGATTGTTACCGTTTTACTACTTGTTTTGCATTTATTGACATCCATCAAGTATCTGTGTTTTCAGCAGATATTTTTTGTCTTCCACTAAACTTAAGAAGAGAAAACTCATTTTTAGACTATGCATATAAGCAAGTAGGACCTGATATAAGTACTTGCTAGAACAAGTAGCCTTTTTTCATATCCGGACAATATTGGTTGATCAATAATAAAATGAAAAAAAGTGGTAATCACAATAGATTGATCACTGGGTGGTGATCAATCTATTGTGATTACATCTCAGTCCTACAGGAGGTTGGTCGCGGCCCGGATAGCTCAGTGGATCGAATCCGTCAGGGAGCACTAGTTCCCTCAAGATTACAGGTAAACCTTGCTGACGAGTGCCAAGTAGAAAAAAGTGGTGATTACTCTAGTAGATAGAAATTAAAAATAGCAAAAATGACTGACAAAAACTGGTGATGACAAGTATTCATGATTTGAATAAAGATAAAGTGTAGTCGAATGTGTGACATTGCACCAATGGTTTCATCCTGAATCTTACAATTTACCCATGTTCAACCTACTGCTATACACAGAAGCATATATCGACTATGTGTGCATAACACAAGTCTCAAGGGTCTCAATTTTCTTTATTTTTACTATACATGTGATAAAACGCTTCAACTTAATCCATTTCACATGATTACGGAAGGTGTGTTTCGGTTTTTGTTACTAAATATGCTGATAGAACGAATGGGTAATAAACAAAAAACTACACTTTAAATAGTTGAAATAGGAAATTCATATTACCTCATTAATTCTCAAATTGGTATTCCATTGATATACGTAGATTTTATATATTTTTTAAACTGTGTTCATCTATAAATACCTTTTATTAGTATTTGTGTAAGTTACGTTTTATCCAGGTTAATGGGAATTCAACAGTCGGTACTTTGCAACTTTAATCGGTTTATTTTATATGCCTTACTCTTATCACGGTTAGAGTTAAACATCATTTGAATTAATAATCTAATTTATCTCCAAGTTGGTGTTAAAAGGGAAACAAATATATAATTTAGTGTTGTTATATTTCTCGGTAAAATCAGTTAATTTATTGATTTTGCAAATTATATACACACATTAGATTACTAATTACCCATTAATTCAATCCATTCAAATTTAATAATTGACCGAACATTTAAAATGATATGTAAGTCTTTACTCTTATGGATGTCATTTAATTAGTTGTTAGTGAATAAATTAGTCTCCTTTTTCAGTTTTATTTTCTTCCTTTCGTCAGCATAGCAGTCTCGTTCTGTTGAAATAAGTTGCAGGTAGCGGTTATTCTGTCGTCATAGTAAACAGTTATACCCGTAGTAGTAATCAGCACTTAGTTCTAGCCACAATACTGGCAAATCAATATTGTTTCAGGTCATCACAGCTAGTGTATCGAAGGTACTTTCACTATCTGTAAAATCTAGTTCCAGATAATTTAATGTCTCCTCTACTTTAAGTTAATAATAGGTGTAAATTAAATAATATCTGCCTAGAAATACCGGTAAAATTCTTTCCTTTTTATTTTAAATCCATACATGATCATTGGATTTATATATTATAACCACATATACAAATTTAGAATCTTAGTAAAACCTTGACTGATGTCAGTAAAGGTTACATAATCCAAACTTTAAGCAGTAGATATATAAAAAAAGGACATTAAACAAACGTTATTCTGTATCCCCTCGAAATCGCCCACTTGAAATATGTGAAAAGATACTACCAGTAGAAATTGCGTTGAAAAGTGTTCTTTTTTATTCTTAAAGTAATCCCAGGATAAATTATATGAGAATATAAATTAACTTATTCACCAGGTACGTGTATATAATGAGGTACTACTCGATTGGGCAAACCGAAGTAGGTGGGGCTTAATTCTATTTCAGCATCATTCAAGTAAAAACGATAAATGAACATGTTTGGATTTTTCATACATGTCTTGAAAATGCAACTCTCTTTAGTATAGTGTTAACATTTCCATCAGGAGTTTTTTTGTCCTATTTGGTTTTAAATCAAGGTCTTATAAATTATTTGAAATTAGAATAAGAAATTGATATTTTACAGGATTTTACCGTGGATATCCAAATTTAAAAGACCAAGAGAAATAGGGTTCACTGTAGTCACACAAATTAAGTAAAAAAAACTGAAGGAAAGCAAAGGGATTGATAAAAGTTATATGTATGATTACTGTACTACACACGCAAATGATGTTTTCATGAATCATATGAAGTAAGCTAATGTCTTAACTAAGTTCCCGTAAACAGAAGTTGTTTAACCCAGCAACACAATCGAAATCTCCAAGAATGCTTAAAGCTACTTATAGTTTGAATCTTTTCTCGCGTTTCTTTACAAAATCCCGTGTGACAATCTACAGTTTCTATATAAAGTTCTTCCCAAAGATTTAAAGCAAGATTCATCAGAAATGCTACTCATTCTTTTGATTTATATATTACAACTGATACTCGAATTCATTACCTAATTCTACAGTTCACTGGGTTACTAAGCCCAAGAAGGCATTCAAAACATCCTCAGAGGTGTTAGTGGTCAGTAGAATCCATAAAGTTGAGCCAACATTTTAACTCCTACTGTAAGCCAATACCACAATACAATCGCAATCCATACTCTGGTCATATTTTTTTGCGAGTTTTTTGTTGTTGCTCAATTTCAGGTGGGCGTGGCATGATCTTGGGAATATGCCTGTCGATGAGGCACAAAAGCAGTATATTGACAAGCTACAAGAACTGAATCCTGCATGGAAACCATCGGTAACTATATTTTTCTAATTACCTTAAGAATAGTTTCAGACAGAACGTTTTTGGCTCTTGAATCAATAAAATATTTCGCATTCGTGTTTCTAACTAATCTCAGCTTCAAATTCTAAGGGATTATATTCTTTGTGGAAGCTGATATGTGTTTACACACGCAAAACCAGTATGCATTATTTTCGTGGTAATCGGTGTTCAAACATAAGTAACACATGGCCTAACCATCTCAGTTGATGAAGATTCACCATTACTATCATTCCATAATACCGGATATCCAACCTCACTATTACTTACCCGGTGATCTCAGCAGATGCGAGCAATATTTCCAAGGCATCTGTGATCAAATACTAGTAACTTGCGAGTATCTTCTACTCTTAATGGCTACGTTCCTCAGCCTTAAAGTAAAGTAGAACGAACTGCTGATCAGTATACTCGTCCTTTAATTGATAGACAGATATCTGGCCTGCGCCATAAGTGACGTAAGTTGGAAAAAGCCAAACGAGCTTTCTGAATCCATTATAGGACACCAACCCATTAGGGCTGATCAGACTTCCAAGATAAGTGAAGTTGTCGGCGCGTTTGACTTCTTCCCTCCCTATCCTTAGTTCAGATGTTGACGCAGGCCAGTCCTGAAGCAACAACTTTCATTTAGAGGGAGATAAACGCATCATGAAAATCCCAGCATTGTTGTTCGGTGCTACTAAAAGACTGCATTTTACCAGCATCTTCACCAAACAGAACTATGTTATCTGCATATTCTAAGTCAATAAGTGGACCTCCTGGTAGGAGACCAATTTTCGAAAATTCAGTCAACGAGAAAGTTATTTCCAGCAGTAGGTCTATGATGAAATTAAACAGGCATGGCTGTGTTCCAAATTTTAACGAATGATTAATATGTAGTCGATGCATCCACGATCTGGTGTGAAGCTAGTCTGATTTTCTCGTGTTAACATTTCACAAGTCTTTGTCAGGCGCCCGATAATTATTGAGGCTAGTATTTTAGACGCTATGTTAGTCAAACTGATCCCTCTATGGTTATCGCAGGATGATTTTGGTCGTTTCTTATATATTGGGACAATCAATGATTGTGACCAGTCAGATGGAATTACGTCCAACTCCCAGATTTTAGCCAAAATATCAGTCACCTCAATCGCTAAAAGTGAACTACCATACTTAAAAACCTCTACATTTAATCCATCTGGATCAGCTGCCCTTCTTCGTTTCAGATTAGCTATAGATTTTTGAACTTCAATTAGAGTCGGGGTTCCTATTTCAGTGTTCCATTCATAGTGTTTGGAAATGGTGGGTAGCTGTAGAATAGCTGGAGGCCAGATGAACTGCTCCTTAGTGTTCCGCTCATCGTTCCATAGACTTTTGGTTAACCTAGACTTGATTTGTTTTCGCTCATCATCATGTTCGCAGCCTGATGGGATAAGTCTATCAGTGCAATAGATGTCGCAAAAATCCGCTGGCTTTTCTTGACCCTTTGATTCAAATCCCTATTAGGTTTTGCTTCTGTTTCCACAGCTGTTCGTATACCTTTCCAAGCAACATATAGGTCAGCCTCATTCTCGAAATTGCTTATGTGTGACTCCAGTAGTTCCTTTGAATTTCTCATCGTTGAGTTTAACTCTAATGGTCTTATTGTGACTCTTCAGCATCCAGTGAGGCTCAGGCACATACTTGCCCGTGTTAGAGAATGATCAGAGTCTAAACATTTATTCCAAAATGAGTGGCAGCCTTCGATCGAGCTTCTAAAATGACGACTGATGGCAATATGGTCTATTTGAGTCCATCGTTGGTTTGATGCAGGGGGTCGCCATGTTAGACGATGTCTCTCCTTATGCTTAAAATTAGGGCTTGTTAGAAATAAACGATTATTTGAGCACAGTTGCAGTAGACGGTTACCATTATCTGTTCGCTGAGCCGGAATAAAAAAATACCTACCTGAATGTAGTTCTGTTTGGTTTAAGCAACTTACTTGGGTATTAGAGTCACCTGCTACGAATACTATGTCCAGTGTTTGGCTTTCTGAAGAGGTTCAGAAAGCTTTCTGTAAAATTGGTCTTTCACTTTATCCGGGCTGTAGTCAGTGGGTTCTTACGAAGCCGAACAGCACATAAGCGACTGCTAAAAAGGATCCATTCTAACTCTGGTGTCTCTTCATTCTCAGATAAATCTTCCCTCTTTTACTAAAGATTTCCGTGGGGAGACACAATACAATGAGTTTCATCTCATTTTTCCAACTCTGTGTTCGCACGGAGTATGCTTGCTCCCAAATGCCTTGGTACGGTCGAAATTGGGAAGAGTCAACTCTCCCACTCGAAATGCTCTCACATGGCCACGCGTATACAGACACTGTCAGGGAAGTCTTACTGCCTTCTTGTGGCTGGGGTGTTGTTTACGAGATTGAGAGGACGAAAAGTGAATGTCCGGCGCCTTAACCGGATTGGTAGAAACGGAGACTCCACCTAGAGGAGTTGGAAAACCCTGATTCCAAATTATTGGTACATATGGACTGCAGGATCCTGAGGGAACAAATGGCGTATGAACCTATTGTTTGTCACTGGCTACCATGGGACTGCATCTCCTAACGTTGCCCCACTGCCTTGTGGATTAGAACTTCAGGTCAAGGGCTCCGGGTGTGGCTTCTTAAGAGAACCACCTGCTTCAGTGTGGGCACCCGGACAGTATTCCAGCCCTCACACAAACCGACTGATTTATGTGGCGCATATGTATTTGGTGCCTCCTTGTACCAATGTTTATGTGTTCAAATAAATAAATTCTAATAGGGCTTCTCCTGCCCTCGTACTTAGCACTATGCCCACATCAGCCAGTCCACGAGAACTAGTCATTGGGTCGTCAGATAAACGGAAAGTGTGTCTCGTCAGCTCCCCATTTTGGCGAGGTGAGGTCAAGTGAATGACCGCACTAGGATCCCGTATGCGTGTTTCGGAGACACAGCGTACATCAACGGTACAAGATTCTAGTGTCTTATCCAAGGATACCGTTTGGCCGATTAGACATACGGTACGTACGTTGAAGGCTCCAATGTGTAGTTTGGAGTGAGGTTTCAGTAGACAAAATTTCGTGCACTAGAATCGTTGTCCATGGTGACACTTAAGAATGAAGTATAGAGTTGATATTTGAGGTAGGTGGAACAATAGGAATTGAAGAGAGCAGTTTTCACTTCCCGGTTGCCCACACAGTGAAAGAGTTCTTCTCGAGGTACCTGAAAAGGATTTTGTATAAATAATCTTATCAGGCAAATTGTATATTTTTACTAATTGGCTCCAACTAGCACCGAATTCTTAAGTCTAACAGTCATAACGATCAAGCTATCAATTCATAGTAGCAAGGTTGATTTTATGCCAGTAGTAAAAATTAATTATGTAGTCATATCAATGTTATTGGTGAAATAGCTTGTAGTAAATAATGAAATAGTTTTCAGTGTGTTAAATTACATGATTTCTATATGTTATGTGTACTTTCACTCGATCACCCAGTTTTAAAATAGAGGTTTTTCAGTAACATGTACTGCAACTTGTAGTAGTGAATTTCTAATTCAAATAGTTTGCCCTCTGTTATTGCAACTAACTAAAAGTTGAATTTTCATCTACGCTACTCAGTTTATGAATAAAAGATTAAAGTAAACATAATTTTCATTAGTATAACAACTCTAGTCCTCCGAAAAGCAAAATTTTGATAGTGGATAATCAAGAGGGAGTTGATGTAGAAAAAGGTAGATGTTTTATTGATTCAATCATTCTTCATCCTTACTGCTCACTTTTTCTGACTGTCACGCATTCAATCCCACGTTGATGTCCAACATTTACGACGGTAGATTCTCTGCAAGCACAGGACTGATGTCCTTTAAAAATGCAATGCTTTTAAATATTGAACAAGTTCTACAGTAAAAAAGTGAATACTTATAGCTTACTCAACCAATAGTTAACCAAGTACATGACAGTTTTCACTAATCAAACAAATTTTTTCATATATTGGTTGTAGAATGAGAAACAAAGATCTGTATATGTCAGTCGAATGATCAATTTGGACCCAAATTCAAATGAATCACCACTTGTATCTGACACTGGCCATCCAATTTTTAATATAATTAAACAAAATGATTTAGGGTCTTTAAATTGTTTATTATCAGCCAATAGTAACGAAGTTCATTCAACGGATGAAAATGTAAGGCACTTTTATCAAATCAGAACTGTCATTAAAGTCAACTTTACATATTTTTTTACACCCAGTTCACATATAGTCGACTAATTACTTATTTCCTAATGACATTACAAAATATTCTATTCCGTCTTATAGGTCCCATCTTTGAACTATACATGTCACTTACAATAAGACAAAATTCATATTTGTTTTTAAAATCTTATTATAGAAGAATATTCAGGTGATTATTCAAGCCTAAATATTTATAGGTTTAAATAAAGTGATTATATACCTAAAATTTAACAAATATTCATCATAGTTGAAAGCGTGAGTCAATTGAAGCTAGACCACCATGGGAAACCTGGAAGCACTGGACGGCCGTTTCGTCCTATTATGGGACTTCTCAGTAGTGCGCATCCACGATCCCGCCCCCCTCCGAGATTCGAACCCAGGACCTACCAGTCTCGAGCCAGAGCCCTTAACCGCTAGACCACTGAGCCGGCATCCAACGGTGTTAATGTCTAACTTCAACTGATCCACGAAGTTGAGCAACCGTTCACCAATTGTCTTCAGTGAGTTGATATCTGGAACCAGACGTGGTTGAACTC
>NC_031495.1:48604314-48614948 GCF_000237925.1 Schistosoma mansoni | reverse complement strand
TTCGGTGACGGTTGCTCACTTCGTGGATCAGTTGAAGTTAGACATTAACACCGTTGGATGCCGGCTCAGTGGTCTATCGGTTAAGGGCTCTGGCTCGAGACTGGTAGGTCCTGGGTTCGAATCTCGGAGGGGGGCGGGATCGTGGATGCGCACTACTGAGAAGTCCCATAATAGGACGAAACGGCCGTCCAGTGCTTCCAGGTTTCCTATGGTGGTCTAGCTTCAATTGACTCACGCTTTCAACTATGAAAATACTAAATCTCCACAAAAAAAACCCTTCTGGTAATAAATATTCATCACTTAAAATGAACAGTGACCCTCGATCTACTATTTTCTGCATGAAAAATATTTTAGCCATCTCAAAGAGAGATTGTACTAGAGAAACGTTAACAATAAGCAAAATTTAATTATTCATTATTGAACGTGTAAATTTTCTTCTTGGAAAATTGTTTTACCATCACTGGATAATTACTGAATAATAAATGAAAGTATGACTTGACAAACATTTACATTCATAGTTTTGTTGAATTTTATCTGAATATGGTATGTCTTTAATATTAAAACTAAAAGCAATAAATATTTCTTGTATATTTCAAGATTAAAACCTGATTTTAAGGCTGAATTAACCATTGAAATGAGTTTTGGATAGTATTGACCTTACTGTATATTATCACTCTTCATTTAAACGTGATAATAATGCTTATTAATTAAAAACCTCAACTATTAAACCCTGATGTATCCATACTCCTGTTAAATTTATACAAAGATCGATAGATAAACAAAGACTCCATTTTTCATTTCTTTTTCAGAATTTTCACTGTTGTAATAATCATACAGGTTTACGTGTTTCCACCAGTTACGTAATGTTAAGTGTGATAATAACATGTAGTGTAGAGATGAGCTGGTGGTTAAGGCTTCGAACTTTCGCTTTCTAAGTGTCTTGTTGAAATCCCTCCCTTCCTACCTCAACTTGGGAAACTGGTTAGCAATACCAATCCTTGCACCGACAGTGTGGTCAAGTACACGAATTTATACCTGGTAAGGGAGAAACTGTTTGAATACAATCATATATTAAGCTTTAAATCATAGACGTTATACCAAGGTCAACAGTGTTACTCCATTGGAAATCTGTAAAATGCTTATGAAACCCATGACTTAGTTACGTAAAACACTAATGTTCATATTAGATAAGTTTTGGGTAATTAGTTTATAATCACATCTAGAGAAAAGTTACACAAGTAATTATTATCCCATTAAACTTAAAATACTGTGGATTTACTCTTCATGTGTCTATATACTCCGTAAAAAAGTGGTAAAAAGATAGTGAATTATCTAAGGGACAGTCATGAAACTCTTGCACCAACAGTTATTAAGAAAATCTGTAAGTATTTCCGTATTTTTAGTTTATTACCTTGAATCATTCACGTAATCTCACTGTATAAAACAAACTCATTCTCCTGAAACAACGAAAATCAAATATTTATTTTAATTTTCTTGTTATTTTCACATTCCCACCGTACTAACCTGTCAAGGGAATGACTCCGCTTCATTGGGCATCGGATCGAGGATTCAGTGATCTAGTTTCTACTTTAATCAGATATAATGCAAATATAAATGCCAAAGATGCTGAAGGACAAACACCTCTTCATTATGGTACGACATTGCTTATTTATTTATTTAAACACATAAACATTGGTACAAAGAGGCACCAATTACATACGCGCCACACAAATCAATCGATTTGTGTGAGGGCTGGAATACTGCTCGGGCGCGCAAACCGAATTTAAAAAATTTCTCCAAAACTCTCGATTATGCTATGCTTTTTTTATTATGTATTTAACCAAGAAATTAATTTGGACAATGAGTATACCTTCTGCACTATGAATAATGCTATTGATCAACCAGGGCTGAACATCAAAAGTCCTATTGAGTTAATAAAATAAAAAAGAGATACTGTCTACTTAAAAGTACAGTTATTTAGTTAGATGATTAATACTATTTTATATTGAAAACCAGGAAAATCCAGGATGTACTTTTCATTCTGTTGAAAATCCATCAGTCAGATCTACTTTCATCTTCGTATTGATGTCTTCTGTACCCAAAACGGAAAAATATGAGCCCTTATGGATAACAACAAATACCAGTGAAACAATATTTTAGGGACGAACCAGTTGGATTCGAAATAGGGATTTCCAGGTCATGGCATACATGGAATAATAATACTAACTATAAACCGTTATTTGTCTACTTTTAACTAGAATTTAATAGCTTACTATTCACAAGGCGTTGAATTGGTAAAAGAAAAATCATATTATGTGATTTTTGCGAGGAACAGAATGTAAACTAAGAATCAGGGAGACACGGTGAAATAGTGATCTTGTATAATATTGTGCTAATGGAAGTTATTGAGGAGGAGTTCAATTCAGTAGACATACTTTCGGAGATAATGCTATCCTTGAGAGGTATAGGCAGAATCATCGAACGGTTATCAGAAGAAGGATGTTTAATAAGTGTTAAAATACAGTGACCGAGTAGTGGTTACTTAAATTCACCCAAATGAGATCTCAATAACACAAGTATACATTTTTATCTCATTTTTCCATTTGATTACCGTAAATCTTGTCTTCTGTATCATTGTTTAATAATATTTTCACTTTAAGTCTGAATATTCCTCTTTTCAAATATCAAATTAATTTGTTTATTTTCTATACTTACAGCTTGTTCTTGTGGTCATGATGAAGTTATACAAGTCTTACTAAAATCTAATGCTGATATCTATGCTAAAGACAATGAAGGAAATTTTACTTATGATCTATATGATGGTGACTTTCATACATTATTTAACGATTACTTACATAGATCAACGTCCTAGTCTTTAGCTTGTGTGTGTATGTCTTTGTTACCTTTTTGTTGATTTCATGATCACTTGATTTCAATAAATTTCATATTCTGATCATCCACTTCACATGCTCACCAATATTGTATTGCTTACCAATGCATATGAAATAAACTATGTAAATATTTTAAATATAACTATTTCGTATAACTTATGTGATATTTTGATTTTCAGCTGCCGTTCAATCTATTAATTTTCTTCTATTGAACGTTGTATCTCCCCATAACTATACAATATATGACATTACTAATGAGTGGAGTACAAGTTGGCCTCAATATAATATCAGATTACATACAGTAATTCACGTTCAAAACAATATTCCTTAAATCATAAAGTCTCTTCGTATTTAATCAATCAACTAGTCTAGGGTGATACTATATTCTACTGTTGCTGTGTAGTGCGTCTATTGAAACCTGAAGAATCCCGCGTACAATGGACAAATAAGTCAGCAGGAAATAACTGCACATTATATCATCAAAGAAATAACGTGAGATCAACTATTTATGATTCTTTTTAGAAACTCTAGTCATTATTGGTTGACAATTATTTTAACTTGACAGTACTCATTAACTGATTGTCTGTAACTAAGATTTAATGAACTTGACGATCTGTCAATTTATCTTGAAGCTATTTAGTCGGTTCATTTTGTGAAGCGCTTTATCTGATAGGTGCTAAAAAGCAACCTGATTACGCACTTGTTAACGAGAAAGTTCGACAATATGAAGGTATTAAAAGCTGTATATCATGATATAATTTAGGTATAAAAAAGTTTCATTTTGATCATCGAAGTATTATATTTGTTAACTCCCAATGAGTAGAAGCTGGATTTCTGACGTTTCGTGATTTAGCTTAGGCCACTTCATAAAATACAAATAAATAAATTGAATTAACACAAGTTCAAGAGACAAAAATCAGGATATTTTTAGTACAATCGAAATTAAGATAGATCTAATCACGTTAATATTCTTGTGTTCTTTCGAACAAGGTTATTTCGTATTGTATGAGACCTAGGTGCATGTAGTGGTGTGTGGAAGAGTGGGGTTAGGAATATTTGTATGTTTGTTAGTGGCGTGAGATGTGAGCAGAATTAGTCGTGTGAATATTTGTATAGGTCGTTAGGCCTTCCTTCCTACTAAGCCCAGTAGGGTTTAAGAAAATGATATGCTTGAAGCTAAATCGATTCCGCGGTAACGAACGAAAGCCAATGACACGATAAGCTATTCTAATCTGTTGTCCCAGGCCCCGCTAACTAGATGAAGAAGTCCAAGGCAAGTAGGGGAATATATGTATTCCGTAAGCAGCCGAGTACAAGTAATCAAATAAGGGAAAAAGTCAAGCGCATTTATACAGCAACAATTTGTCCTTGAGCATCATTAGTAAATAGCACACACAAAGAAACAATGGACCAATAGCGTCTAAGATAGTTTACAAGTGGGAAATATGACGTGAAGGTAAAAAGAGCGCGTTTGGCGCGAAAACAGCTAAATTCAAATTTTCAAAATAAAATTACAAAACTAAGCCATTTACCAAGTAAGTTCTGGGGATTCGACATCCCCAACAGAAAACATGAAGGGCTTCAGTCACTTGCCTTTTTTTTGGAAAATCCTTTATGAATAATTTTGGTGTCATTAATATTGATATGGTGGTTGTTAAAATTAGTATGTACTGTTATTGCTGATTTGATTTGTAGATGCTCTAGTTCTGCATGATTATTTGGCGGTCTTTTTGTGTAGCCTAGATGTTGTTTGTCATGAGTTCACGAGAAGACTCTCCAGCATAGAATGCATTACAGTCTACACATCCTAGTCTGTAGACACAATGCCGTGTTGAAGTGATAGGAATTTTATCATTGATTTGAACCAAAGCATTTCGAAGAGTGTTCGTTATTTTATAGAAAGTTTTAATTCTGTGTGAACTAAGGATTCGTTGTAGTTCTTCTGTTGTACCATGACTGTATGGTAGAACTACAGTGCCAACCCATGATAGTCCATTCAACTTACTATTGTTATTGTTCGACAAAAGAACGTTTTGTTTTAGTATATTTTTGATGATATTCATGGGGAAGTTATTAAACAGTAAGAAGATTATATTTTTGTTTCCCCTCACGCGATGTCACAATATTCGACACTCGTCTGAATCAGTTTAGAGTCAAACGGATTTTTGCATTGAATGAATGTGCCGAGTTGAAACTAATACATCAATTTGAATGTGTCGGTTTGTGTTAGATGGTTCTGTTATGTCTTGATCAAGGTCGTCGCTAATTTGTTATGACCTTACAAATTAAACAAGGACGTAACTCGCGTGAATTATCCACCAATAGAAATACGACTTCTACGACCTTAACACGGTGACAATCAAGGACGTCCAATCAGTATGAGTAATCTCGCGTCCTTATTGGTCCTTAATCCGCCTAGCCCATCCACTTGAGTCCAGAACACCAATAGCAGCTGCTGTTATGCGGATCGTTTATTTCAAGCATACTTTGTTTATATACCAGACAGACAGACCACATCACACCATAAAATAGAAAATAATATTTGTACAAAATCAAGCCAAATGTGGCTGTAAGCGTGGGAGACAGTAATCAATGAACGGAGTATAATTTAGGAACAGTAAATCGTATAATAATAATCAATAGGTCAAAATGAAGCTTACAATAAGATGGATATAGATATACATAATCTAGTCACTGAAAGATTATACAATACGAATATATATATATAATAATCGTCCAATAATAGGTCCTGGGAGTTACGCGTAGTTATGTCTTCGCTACGATAAAACAGGTTCGATTTAAACTTCCATTTAAATTTATTTTGACTAAATAGTCTAAAAGTGGTAGTTTCATTTATTTTTTTAAAAATTGTTTGACCAGAATGAAAACCTAGTACGAAGTAATCAGACACTGCATTTTAAATAAAAAGGTGTGTTGTTTAATTGATAAAGATCATTATAATGTACATAACTAAGTATATATTACTGATATAATTCTTTATTTGATAAGAATTTGACTCTTATTAGAGTAGAGGTTTTTTGTTTAAATACAACTCTTAAGAAACTATGTTCCATTATATAACGTGATAAAACCTAGTGTCTATGGATAATAATTAGATAATCCAACTAGTTTGACTTTTTTTTTAAATAATATTTTCATTTATAACGCTGTTCCCTCGTAAATCTGGTATACAACATTCATTTCTATCTTTTTCATCAAATCATTAAAAGATTGTAGCAAAGAATAAAAGCCGTAAAATGAGTTCATCGAATAACTTGTCTACAGGTGGACAGCTAATATTAAATCATATTTTCTGTATGGCAATCTCTTGAAATGACTCGTTCTAATCAAACCTTTTAGCCTGACGTACAAAATAAGCAAAATAAAATGACAATTGGAAGTATTCGAATTAATTTTCTAAGAACACCCGAAATAATGCAATGTAAGGCAGGTAGAACTAGATGAACACAACTGATTGAAAGTGAAATTGAAACTACAGTTCCTATCAATGTCGTAAAAGAGTTATTATTGAAATGCATCATGAATGTCAGTTTCAAGTTCAACGGAGAAATATATAGACAAACCGATAGTGTTGTAATGGGTCCACCATTGGGCCCTATACTAGCTGATATTTTTCTAGTCAAACTAGGAAATGGTCCACTAAAAAAGATTATTCAAAAGTGCACATTTTACTGTCGATATACGGATGATACGTTCATCCTCTGTAAAGATAATACATCACAGCCAGTGGTTCTTAGACAGTCTGATGAAGTGCATCTAGCCATTGAGTTTACATCTGAAGAAAATGATGGTAGAATAGTCTTTGTGGACGTTCTCTTAGCTCAAGGAGCGGATTATTTATTTATTTAAACTAATAAACATTGGTACGAGGAGGCACCAAATACATATGCGCCACATAAATCAACCGATTTGCAGTCCTATGGTAGCCGGTGACCAACGATTGATTCATACGCCATTTGTTCCCTCAGGATCCTGCAGTCCATATGTACCAATAATTTGGAATCAGGGTTTTCCAACTCCTCTAGGTGGAGTCTCCGTTTCTACCAATCCGGTTAAGGCGCCGGACATTCACTTTTCGTCCTCTCAATCTCGTAAACAACACCCCAGCCACAAGAAGGCAGTGAGTAAGACTTCCCTGACAGTGTCTGTATACGTGTGGCCATGTGAGAGCATTTCGAGAGGGAGAGTGGACTCTTCCCACTTTCGACCGTACCAGGGCATTTGGGGCAAGAGATCGGATGGATTATTAAAAAGGAATTTAAATAGAAAAAATACCTGGATAGGGCAGCATACATATTTTCTTAGCTTTCACCTCTACAGTACAAACGAAACCTGATCAAAACTCTTAGTTATCGAATACGCACTATGTATTCTATAGATATGGTTGAAGATGAGCTAAACACCTTGCGTAATACTCTTAGGGAGAACGGTTACCTTAGAAATTTTATGATTAAGTATATGGTCACGAATATGAGAATAGACGAACTACAAACGGTGAATAAGAAATCCCTTTTCATGTGCCTATAATTCAGAGGGAATGCGGTTAGTGAAATATTAACCTAGAGACTACCCAGGACAATATAAAAATCTTTCAACACCGGCGAACTACCATTAGTGTTTTCTACGCGTCCAATGGTGACACCGATGATGAATTACCTAGAATGATCACCTCATTTTGTATTTATCACTTCGACTGTTCCTATCGAGCAATTTATATTGGTCGAAGTTCTAGGAATTTACATTTTCGTGCTTGCGAACAACTCCCAGCGTGGCTAAGTGAAAGTCTGGTGAAGAAAGGGAACAGTTCGATATTGGCCCATTTAATGCAAACTGGTCATAGTGCCAGTATAAACCAATCCTTTTCAATTACTTATAGGGTCAGTAATTTTTTGCTGAAGCTTCTCAGAGTTAAAGTCATCCAAACGGCTGAAGCAGTAGCCATCTGGAAGAAGAAACCGGAGCTATGCGTACAAAATAGATATCTTCAACCGCCTCTCCTTCCCTGGCCAACCTCAAGACTAATTAGTCAATAGTAATCTTAGCTACTGAATGACCTAATTTGACTTTTGTGCTTAAGACCTTTCGTTGTCAAATGTAATCGTCTCTATATAAGAACTTTCGTCTAAATTAGAGCGAATAATTTCACAGTATTTGGGCGTCGAGTTGATGTAAGACATTCATTCGCTGAGATTTTACAAATATATTATTCCCATATAATGTCTGTAATTGTCTCTGTTATCTTTATTCGCAAATCTTTGTGTTATTATTTTTATTACTATTGGTTAAACATCATTATTAATCTCCCCAATACATGATTCATTCACTTCGCATTCATCCTTCCTTATTACGTCTTACTAATTTTTCACACAACATAGTCTTCCACTAAACATTTGATCGAGTTATAATTGCACCACTATTTCTCTCACCCTATATAACCTATATTTATTTTGATCATGTATCTTAAATATTCACTTAACATATATACAGATTCAAGTTAACATTCTATATGAGTCATATCAACATTAACGATTTTATTCTATTTGGTTGCCCCCAAATGCCCTGGTACGGTCGAAAGTGGGAAGAGTCCACTCTCCCTCTCGAAATGCTCTCACATGGCCACACGTATACAGACACTGTCAGGGAAGTCTTACTCACTGCCTTCTTGTGGCTGGGGTGTTGTTTACGAGATTGAGAGGACGAAAAGTGAATGTCCGGCGCCTTAACCGGATTGGTAGAAATGGAGACTCCACCTAGAGGAAGTTGGAAACCCTGATTCCAAATTATTGGTACATATGGACTGCAGGATCCTGAGGGAACAAATGGCGTATGAATCAATCGTTGGTCACCGGCTACCATGGGACTGCATCTCCCTAAGATGTTCCACTGCCTTGTGGACTAGACCTTCAAGTCAAGGGCTCCGGGTGTGGCCCCCTAAGAAAACCATCTGCTTCAGTCTGGGCACCTGGGCAGTATCACAGCCCTCACACAAACCAAACGAGATTTGTGAGGAGTATATTTATCTGGTGCTTCCTTGTACCAATATTTATGTGTTTAAATAAATAAAATCTATTTGGAATGACAATCCTAAATTCACATGCCTTAAACGATGCACTTAGCCCTCAACCTGGCCATTTTTCGGATTATTAATTTGGATATATAATTGTGGAACTTGAAGAGAATTTATCGGAAAGAATATTCTGTATTTGAATATTACCATGGAGAACCTGGAAGCACTGGACGGCCGTTTCGTTCTATTATGGAACTCCTCAGCAGTGCGCATCCACCATTATTTAAACCTATCTACAAAGTTAAACTGACTTAAAGATAATATGTTTCATATATTTACACAGGACAACTGTTAGCAATTTAAACCTAGTCCTTATATTCAAAAGGGATGTCCAGTCACTTATTTTATAAATTATTACTACTCATCCAGTGAACAATTATCTTTCATATTTCTCCTATAAGTTATTTTTCACCCTACTAATATTACCTTTTCATCTTCCGTTCGATATTTGAAATATTTGATGATAACCTAGTACCTCATTTTATTATAAATTAATATGTAAAAATTACCATAAATAAGATCATACGTTTAAAAATTGAGGCCGTCGAATGAAAATTCTCCCTGAACTACTTTCACTGAATAATATAATAATAACCAGAAAGAGTCATAGACCATTGAGCTATTTTTGTTTACAAGAACTCAGTAGAATTATTTCTGTGTCAACATATTGAAATTGTTCCTTTTAGCTACAAAATATCTACTTTAGAACAAGCCGCACATTTCCTGTGAATAATTAGACACTTAAACGCTTATTACTGTAAAATAAAAGGCGGTTATACATACTAATTACGTTGTAAATTGGTTTTACATGAGTTATGAAAGGGTTTGTTTATCGTGCTTAAAATAGAGTCCTGTTTTTTATGTTAATAATAAACCGTGGAGATAACGATATGTGAAAATGAGATAATATTAAGGACCATATTTTACTAATGACTTAATCACAATCGCAAATATGATTCGAAAATAAAATGTTTCGTTATGCTTGCTAAACAGATAAAAAATGGACGTGGTAATGTATTTATAGATGGTGTACACATTCAAATATGACTGCAAATATGCAGTGTCAAAAATAATCTTTCACTTAGTTCAACAAGTTTTTCAATGTGCTCCATCTCTGTGAAAGATTAGATAGACAAAAGAGTAACTTATGAATATATATATATATATATAATTTGTCTAGCTTTGCAGCAGCATATGACATGTCTGGGCTGATCCAGCCTATCGTAGATGTAGGCATTTGTAATGGTTGATATGCTCACAAAGAGCCCGAGTCACTTTAAGTTTCACTAGGTACACTCAACATTGTTTTGAAAGTCATTCAAGTAACTATCAATCATCAGTTTGGTTTCATTTTTTGAAAATTACAATAATACCCATTTAGTATTGTTTGTTTAAATCTTCCCATCGATGTGTTAGGACTGCAGCTGGTCAGTCTCTAATTGGCATATGGTGCATACTGTGCGTATTGCCTCGATATAGCCTCAATTCACAAGCATGTTAAGCAAAGATGGATAGTGGCTAGCACTGGAATCCAGGACGCGCGTTTCGTCCTATTTGGGACTGGTCAGCTGGATGTAACTGCATCTCAGAGTTAATGTTCACTCTGGGACTCGGGACAGTACCTTTCGCTTCAAACGCCATCGCGTTATCCACTC